>NC_052149.1:14439653-14641221 GCF_902713615.1 Scyliorhinus canicula | reverse complement strand
CTGTCTGTAAACACTGACTCTGTCTGTAAACACTGACGCTCTCTCTCTGTAAACACTGACTCTCTCTCTGTAAACACTGACTCTCTCTCTGTAAACACTGACTGTCTGTAAACACTGACTCTCTCTCTCTGTAAACACTGACTCTCTCTGTAAACACTGACTCTCTGTAAACACTGACTCTGTCTGTAAACACTGACTCTCTCTCTGTAAACACTGACTCTCTCTCTGTAAACACTGACTCTCTCTCTGTAAACACTGACTCTCTCTCTCTGTAAACACTGGCTCTCTCTGTCTGTAAAAACTGACTCTCTATGTCTGTAAACACTGACCCTCTCTGTATGTAAACACTGACCCTCTATGTCTGTAAACACTGACCCTCTCTGTCTGTAAACACTGACTCTCTCTCTGTAAACACTGACTCTCTCTCTGTAAACACTGACTCTCTCTGTCTGTAAACACTGACTCTCTCTCTGTGTCTGTAAACACTGACTCTCTCTCTCTCTCTCTCTCTGTAAACTCTGACTCTCTCTCTTCTGTAAACACTGACTCTCTGTAAACACTGACTCTCTATGTCTGTAAACACTGACTCTCTGTCTGTAAACACTGACTCTCTCTGTAAACACTGACTCTCTCACTGTAAACACTGACTCTCTCTGTCTGTAAACACTGACTTTCTCGATCTGTAAACACTGACTCTCTCTGTCTGCAAACACTGACTCTGTCTGTAAACACTGACTCTCTCTCTCTGTAAACACTGACTCTCTCTCTGTAAACACTGACTCTCTCTCTGTAAACACTGACTGTCTGTAAACACTGACTCTCTCTCTCTGTAAACACTGACTCTCTCTCTGTAAACACTGACTCTCTCTGTAAACACTGACTATCTGTAAACACTGACTCTGTCTGTAAACATTGACTCTCTCTCTGTAAACACTGACTCTCTCTCTGTAAACACTGACTCTCTCTCTGTAAACACTGACTCTCTCTCTGTAAACACTAACTCTCTCTGTCTGTAAACACTGACTCTCTATGTCTGTGAACACTGACCCTCTCTGTATGTAAACACTGACTCTCTATGTCATGTGAACACTGACCCTCTCTGTCTGTAAACACTGACTCTCTGTCTGTAAACACTGACTCTCTCTCTGTAAACACTGACTCTCTCTGTCTGTAAACACTGACTCTCTCTCTGTAAACACTGACTCTGTAAACACTGACTCTCTCTCTCTGTCTGTAAACACTGACTCTCTCTCTCTCTCTCTCTGTAAACTCTGACTCTCTCTCTTCTGTAAACACTGACTCTCTGTAAACACTGACTCTCTATGTCTGTAAACACTGACTCTGTCTGTAAACACTGACTCTCTCTCTGTAAACACTGACTCTCTCACTGTAAACACTGACTCTCTCTGTCTGTAAACACTGACTCTCTCTCTGTCTGTAAACACTGACTCTCTCTCTCTGTAAACACTGACTCTCTCTCTCTTCTGTAAACACTGACTCTCTATGTCTGTAAACACTGACTCTCTCTCTGTAAACACTGATTCTCTCTCTCTATCTGTAAACACTGACACTCTCTCTGTAAACACTGACTGTCTCTGTCTGTAAACACTGACTCTGTCTGTAAACACTGACTCTCTCTCTCTGTAAACACTGACTCTCTCTCTGTTAACACTGACTCTCTCTGTAAACACTGACTCTCTCTCTCTGTAAACACTGACTGTCTGTAAACACTGACTCTCTCTCTCTGTAAACACTGACTCTCTCTCTGTAAACACTGACTCTCTCTCTATCTGTGAACACTGACACTCTCTCTGTAAACACTGACTCTCTCTGTCTGTAAACACTGACTCTGTCTGTAAACACTGACTCTCTCTCTCTGTAAACACTGACTCTCTCTCTGTAAACACTGACTCTCTCTCTGTAAACACTGACTCTCTCTCTGTAAACACTGACTCTCTCTCTCTGTAAACACTGACTCTCTCTGTCTGTAAACACTGACTCGCTATGTCTGTAAACACTGACCCTCTCTGTATGTAAACACTGACTCTCTATGTCTGTAAACACTGACCCTCTCTGTCTGTAAACACTGACTCTCTGTCTGTAAACACTAACTCTCTCTCTGTAAACACTGACTCTCTGTAAACACTGACTCTCTCTCTCTGTAAACTCTGACTCTCTCTCTTCTGTAAACACTGACTCTCTGTAAACACTGACTCTCTATGTCTGTAAACACTGACTCTCTCTCTGTAAACACTGACTCTCTCACTGTAAACACTGACTCTCTCTGTCTGTAAACACTGACTCTCTCTGTCTGTAAACACTGACTCTCTCTCTGTAAACACTGACTCTCTCACTGTAAACACTGACTCTCTCTGTCTGTAAACACTGACTCTCTCTCTGTCTGTAAACACTGACTCTCTCTCTCTCTGTAAACACTGACTCTCTCTCTCTTCTGTAAACACTGACTCTCTGTAAACACTGACTCTCTATGTCTGTAAACACTGACTCTCTCTCTGTAAACACTGACTCTCTCACTGTAAACACTGACTCTCTCTGTCTGTAAACACTGACTCTCTCTCTCTGTCTGTAAACACTGACTCTCTCTCTGTAAACACTGACTCTCTCTCTCTTCTGTAAACACTGACTCTCTATGTCTGTAAACACTGACTCTCTCTCTGTAAACACTGACTCTCTCTCTATCTGTAAACACTGACACTCTCTCTGTAAACACTGACTGTCTCTGTCTGTAAACACTGACTGTCTGTAAACACTGACTCTCTCTCTCTGTAAACACTGACTCTCTCTCTGTTAACACTGACTCTCTCTGTAAACACTGACTCTCTCTCTCTGTAAACACTGACTGTCTGTAAACACTGACTCTCTCTCTCTGTAAACACTGACTCTCTCTCTGTAAACACTGACTCTCTCTCTATCTGTGAACACTGACACTCTCTCTGTAAACACTGACTCTCTCTGTCTGTAAACACTGACTCTGTCTGTAAACACTGACTCTCTCTCTCTGTAAACACTGACTCTCTCTCTGTAAACACTGACTCTCTCTCTGTAAACACTGACTCTCTCTCTGTAAACACTGACTCTCTCTCTCTGTAAACACTGACTCTCTCTGTCTGTAAACACTGACTCGCTATGTCTGTAAACACTGACCCTCTCTGTATGTAAACACTGACTCTCTATGTCTGTAAACACTGACCCTCTCTGTCTGTAAACACTGACTCTCTGTCTGTAAACACTAACTCTCTCTCTCTGTAATCTCTGACTCTCTCTCTGTAAACAGACTCTCTGTCTGTAAACACTGACTGTCTCTCTCTGTAAACACTGACTGTCTCTCTCTGTAAACACTGACTCTATCTCTGTAAACACTGACTCTCTCTGTAAACACTGACTCTCTCTCTGTCTGTAAACAATGACTCTCTCTCTGTCTGTAAACACCGACTCTCTCTCTGTCTGTAAACACTGACTCTCTCTCTGTCTGTAAACACTGACTCTCTCTCTGTAAACACTGACTCTGTAAACACTGACTCTCTCTCTGTAAACACTGACTCTCTCCCTTTGTAAACACTGATTCTCTCTCTGTAAACACTGACTCTCTCTCTGTAAACACTGACTCTCTCTCTGTAAACACTGACTCTCTGTAAACACTGACTCTCTCTGTAAACACTGACTCTCTCTCTGTAAACACTGACTCTCTCCCTTTGTAAACACTGACTCTCTCTGTCTGTAAACACTGAATCTCTCTCTCTGTAAACTCTGACTCTCTGTAAACACTGACTCTCTTTCTGTAAACACTGACTGTCTCTCTCTGTAAACACTGACTGTCTCTCTCTGTAAACTGACTCTCTCTCTGTAAACACTGACTCTCTCTCTCTCTGTAAACACTGACTCTCTCTCTGTCTGTAAACACTGACTCTCTCTCTGTCTGTAAACACTGACTCTCTCTCTCTCTCTGTGTGAACACTGACTCTCTCTCTGTCTGTAAACACTAACTCTCAGTCTGTAAACACTGACTCTCTCTCTGTCTGTAAACACTGACTCTCTCTATGTAAACACTGACTCTCTCTCTCTGTAAACACTGAATCTCTCGCTGTGTGTAAACACTAACTCTCTGTCTGTAAACACTGATTCTCTCTCTGTCTGTAAACACTGACACTCTCTCTGTAAACACTGACTCTCTCTGTAAACACTGACTCTCTGTAAACACCGACTCTCTCCCTTTGTAAACACTGACTCTCTCTGTCTGTAAACACTAACTCTCTGTCTGTAAACACTGACTCTCTCTCTGTCTGTAAACACTGACTCTCTCTATGTAAACACTGACTCTCTCTCTCTGTAAACACTGACTCTCTCGCTGTGTGTAAACACTAACTCTCTGTCTGTAAACACTGACTCTCTCTCTGTCTGTAAACACTGACACTCTCTCTGTAAACACTGACTCTGTCTGTAAACACTGACTCTCTGTAAACACTGACTCTCTCTGTAAACACTGACTCTCTGTAAACACCGACTCTCTCCCTTTGTAAACACTGACTCTCTCTGTCTGTAAGCACTGACTCTCTCTGTAAACACGGACTCACTCTGTCTGTAAACACAGACTCTCTCTCTGTCTGTAAACACTGACTCTCTCTGTGTAAACACTGACTCTCTGTAAACACTGACTCTCTGTCTGTAAACACTGACTCTCTCTGTCTGTAAACATTGACTCTCTATGTCTGTAAACACTGACTCTGTCTGTAAACACTGACTCTCTCTCTCTGGAAACTCTGACTCTCTCTCTGTAAACACTGACTCTGTCTGTAAACACTGACTCTCTCTCTGTAAACACTGACTGTCTCTCTCCGTAAACACTGACTGTCTCTCTCTGTAAACACTGACTCTCTCTCTGTAAACACTGACTCTCTCTCTCTGTAAACACTGACTCTCTGTCTGTAAACACTGACTCTCTCTCTGTAAACACTGACTCTCTCTGTAAACACTGACTCTCTCTGTAAACACTGACTCTCTGTAAACACTGACTCTCTGTCTGTAAACACTGACTCTCTCTGTCTGTAAACACTGACTTTCTCTCTCTCTGTAAACACTGACTCACTGTCTGTAAACACTGACTCTCTCTCTGTCTGTAAACACTGACTCTCTCTGTGTAAACACTGACTCTCTCCCTTTGTAAACACTGACTCTCTCTGTCTGTAAACACTGACTCTCTCTGTTTGTAAACACTGACTCTCTGTAAACACTGACTCACTCTGTCTGTAAACACTGACTCTCTCTCCCTGTAAACACTGACTCTCTGTAAACACTGACTCTCTGTCTGTAAACACTGACTCTCTCTGTCTGTAAACATTGACTCTCTCTGTCTGTAAACACTGACTCTCTCTCTGTAAACACTGACTCTCTGTCTGTAAACACTGACTGTCTCTCTCTGTAAACACTGACTGTCTCTCTCTGTAAACACTGACTCTCTCTCTGTAAACACTGACTCTCTCTGTCTGTAAACACTGACTCTGTCTGTAAACACTGACTCTCTCTGTAAACACTGACTCTCTCTCTGTGTGTAAACACTAACTCTCTCTCTGTAAACACCGACTCTCTCTCTCTGTGTAAACACTAACTCTCTCTCTGTAAACACTGACTCTCTCTCTGTAAACACTGACTCTCTCTGTAAACACTGACTCTCTCTCTCTCTGTAAACACTGACTCTCTCTCTCTCTGTAAACACTGACTCTCTCTCTGTAAACACTGACTCTCTGGGCGGGATTCCTGGAGCCTCTATGACGAAATCGCGATCGGCGCGGAGGCAGCGAATGGCCGTTGACACTGAAATCCGGCGCGAAGCCGCACCCGCGATTCTCCTGTCCCCGGAAAATGTCTGTGAATTCCTACGCGTGTACGCACGCGGTAGGGGCCATTGACAGAGGCCCCCGCGGCGATTCTCCAGGTGTAATGGACCGAGTTGCCGATGGCGTGGTTCTCATGGTCCCACCCGTCGGAGCATCGGCGTGGCGTCTACTTACCCAGTCCGCTGCCGCCCTGGTGGGGGGGGGGGGGCAGGGGGGCATCCTTCACCGGGAGGGGCATCGAGGACGGCCAGGTTATCGATCAGGGTCCACCGTTCCACGGGCGCGTGTGATCTCGGTGGGGGGTGGGGGCCAATCTTTTTGGTGCCGGTCCGCAGTGTGGGTCCTCCATGTCGCACGGGGCGGCCCCCGCCTTGCGCATGTGCGGATACCCGCCAGGAAGTGCAGGGCCCCGTATCGGCAGGCAGGGCTGCGAGGGGCATTCCGGGGCCCTGCCAGCCCCCTCCAGGTTGGAAAACCACTCTCTATTTTCTTCAGGAAAGTCCAGAGTGAAACGCCCGCGTTTTGACGCTGGAGTGGGGACCTCGCCCCATTATTGGAGAACCCCGCCCTTTGTCTCTCGGGGTGGGGGGGGGGGGTGAGTCTCTGAAACTCTCTTCCACAAAAGGGGGGGCGGTGGCGGGGGGGGGGGGGTGTGGACTGACAGACAAACTTCAGCCTAATGCAGCTGGAAGTTGTGCACAGGGTGCACTTGACGAGCACGCATGCGAGGTGAGTTCTTTCCAGAGGTGGGGGACATATGTGACGGTGCCAAAGAGGCCCGGCCAACCACACCCACATATTCTGGTCCTTCCCCAGACTGAGCGGGAAATGGAACACGTTCGTTGAGCCCATGTCAAGGGTTGTGGGAGTGAGGGTGGTGCCGTTCCCTCTAGTGGATCTTGTCGGGGTCTCGGAACAGCAATAATTGTTTCCGAGGAGGGGGGGCAGGCGCCCTATCCATTACCTCCCTGCTCGCCCCCGCCAGAGCCTCAAGCTCAGCTGGACGTCAGAAGCACCACCCACAGCCGCAGACTGGCTGTCCGACTTGACAGACCTCCTCCAATTCACCAGACGAAGATCGGAGGAATGTTCCCACAACATGTGGAAGCAACTCACCAGCTTCTTCCAAGACCTGTTCTTAACCAGCAACCAATAGGATTGGTGGGTGGAGTGGCGGTGTCGTGAGGTGTCGCCAGCGGAACGAAAAGAAGGGGAAAGGGTAGGAAGTTGGGGGAGGGATGGAGGGGGTAAAGGGCGGAGGGGGGTAGGGAATATCTCCCAAGAAGCAATGGAAATGAGCAGGAGAAGCGGAGGGAACAAACAACAGCAAAGCACGCAGCGACGGCCTCGGCAGAAGTACACCCTGGTGATTTCTAATACCAGGTGGCAAAGCACATAGCAGAGGAATGGGACAGAGGGAGTGGTCATGGTCGGGGCACCCCAAAACCAGGGCCCCAACAATAATACCTTCACACCCCCTGCTTTGTTCCCCTCCTGGATGTCGACATGGGGGCGGGATTCTCCGACCCCCCACTGGGTGGGAGAATCACCGGGGGCCGGCGTCAATCCCGCCCCCGCCGTGCCCCGAATTCTCCACCACCAGAGATTCGGCGTCAGCGGCCCCCCCACCCCAGCGATTCTGCGGCCCGTGATGGGCCGAAGTCCCGCCGCTGTCAACCCTCTCCCGCCAGCGTGGATCAAACCACCTACCTTACCGACGGGAGCAGGTGGCGTGGGCGGGTTCCAGGGTTCTGGGGGGGGCACGGGGCGATGTGGCCCCGGGGGTGCCCCCACGGTGGCCTGGCCCGCGATCATGGCGGAGGTGTAAGTGACCCCCTCCCCTGCGCATGCGCCGGGATGATGTCAGCAGCCGCTGACGCTCCTGCGCACGCTCGGACTTACGCCGGCCGGCGGAGTCCTCTCGGCCGGGCTGGCATGGTGCAAAAGGCCGTCCACACCAACCGGCGGAGCGCCAACCACTCCGGCGCAGGCCTAGCCCCTCAAGGTGAGGGCCTAGCCTCTCCGCGCCTTTGGGGCGGCCCGACGCCGGAGTGGTTCACGCCACTCCATCACGCCGGGACCCCCCGCCCTGCCGAGTAGGGGAGAATCCCGGCCAGGTATCATATTCTCTTTCTCGAATCATAGAAGAAAATCCCCACAGTGCAGAAGGAGGCCATTCGGCCCATTGAGCCTGCACAGACTCTAAAAGAGAACCCGACCCAGGCCCACTCCCCAACCCTATCCCCTTAACTCCACCTAGGGGAAATTTAGCATCGCCAGTCCACCTAACCTATAAATATGTACACAGTTTGTAAAGACTGCTGTGTTACTGCTCAATGTCCTCTGCAATGTAGACCAATGTGACCAATGTAGACCTATGTGACCTCCGACCACGTAACCCCAGGAATGAAGACATATTGACCCCAGGGGTTACATTGAGAACGTTGCCAGGGCATAAAGAGTCCCATTGAGCAGCAATACTCGCTCATGTTTACAAATGGATTTAATTGAGGTGTTTAAGGAGAGAGTAAACACTGAGAAATTATTTCCTCTGGTGCATGAATCCAGAACAAGGAAATACAATGTTCAAATTGGCTCTAGGCCATTTCGGGGAGAGAAAATATTTTTCCCGTGGAAGTGTGTAGCCGGATAATTGGAAGCTTGCAGAACTGGGAATGATAGTTTTGACCGATGTTAGTTTGCTCGGTAAGAGCATTAAAGGATATTGAGGTAAGGTGAGTGGATTCAGCTGACCTTCATCGGACTGGACTGGTCGAAACTGAGGGACTCGGTGTCCAACGCCTGTGGCTGTGGTTCTTCTCGATATTGTTCCGAGGTCACGGGGGTGGCACGGTAGCACAGTGGTTAGCACTGTTGCTTCACAGCGCCAGGGTCCCAGGTTCGATTCCCGGCTTGGGTCACTGTCTGTGCGGAGTCTGCATGTTCTCCCCGTGTCTGCGTGGGTTTCCTCCGGATGCTCCGGTTTCCCCCCACAGTCCAAAGATGTGCAGGTTAGGTGGATTGGCCATGATAAATTGCCCTTAGTGTCCAAAAAAGGTTAGGTGGGAGTTACTGGATTATGGGGATAGGGTGGAGGTGTGCGTTTAGGTGGGATGCTCTTTCTCACTGGCAGACTCAGTGGGCCGAGTGGCCTCCTTCTGCATTGTAAATTCTCCCATTCTATCACAGGAATTGGGCTGAAACCCCAGGGATGAGGAAGGAACAAACGATGGATACGAGATCACGGGACTCGAACCGAATCCCAAGTATGATTCCCGCCTTCGGGAAAAAAAACAAAGAGGCAAGAGATGATCCACCACCTTGTGGAGCTGGAATCTCTCCTCCAGACAATGGGAGAAAGTGATTGGAAGTATTCTGAGGGAAGGTTGGAGGGAGCATGTCGAAGGAGCGAACCCCAGCAGGCGGTGAGCATGGTTTTACGAGCGGGAGGTCACATTTGACTAAGGAGTTGGTAGATGATAGATTGGTAAATGATTGACGGGCAACGATATGGGTTAATAAGAATAGATAACCCCCCCCCCCCCCCCCCTCCACCACCACCTCAGCTGGACAGGCAGCATCTGTGGAGATCAACCGAGTTAACATTTCAGCTCGATGGTCAAATCAGTGGGGTCGCCACAAGGCTCCGTGTCGAGGCTGCCTTTCTTCATACACTTGCTGAAGGATTCCGGGGAGGGAATTGTGCCCATAAACGCGGTATCGAACCAGTGGAAGTGGTAAATGATGAATATCGAACGCACAAACGCTCAGGAGGATCGTGACCAGCATCACCAACGGGCAGATCACTGAAACATTCAGCACAACTTAGTACCCAGGCAGAACCTAACAGAATGCATTGCACAAGAGGGCTGTTGGAGAAAGACCATTTCAAACAGCGTTAGCCGTCGGTCAGCTCACATCCCGAGCACTTGATGCAGCTTTTTGGTCTCTTCATTTCAAGCCGGTTTTGAGGGGAGACGGCGTAGAGGGATTACGGGCTGGCGGAGAAGGAAAAGTTGCCAACTCCCCCCCCCCCCCCCCCCCCCCTTGGAAAGAGAAAGCCGAAGAGGGGGATTTAGTGAAAACGTTTTAAACTGTGAAGTGTTTGGAGTGGGGCCATCAAGCGATTTTACAAAAACAATCTTTCTGAGAGGATCTGCACCCAGATGATTCTGACACGGCAGCTGGGAATGTCAGCCTGGAGTGCAAGCGCAAGTCTCCAATGGGACTTGAAGCCGCCTCCTGTTAACTCGAGAGGTGGTAGAGCTGCCCAATGAGCTTGACAGTACTTTACTCTGCTTCAATGGGACACTTTGACTGCAATCCCTAAAGCATGCCCAACAATACGTGCATGTCATTTTGCCATACGCGCCATCATTACAGCAGATTCCCACAGTGGGGCAATCTTCTGATGCAAGCTCGTGTCCTGTAGGCATTGGGTGTAGACGATTGAAGGTCATTTTGCAGTCCAATAGACCATCAGTTCATTCAAACCTCAGCCATTGTCTAATCCCCCCTCCCCCCCAAACCACATCCGGCCTCAGTAACACGGCGGCTTAATATCAACACCTCTTGCCTTAAAGGTAGTTGATTTCTTGTTGGAACTCAATTCTCTCCACTTTGTAGGGATTATACTGGTGGATGAACATTGAAGGCTTGTTAATAAAGTATCCTCTACATTATAATGCTCCCTTCTCCATGGAAAGGATATTATTGCCAAAGAGGGAGTGCAATGAAGATTCACCAGACTTGTGCTGGGGATGATTGATTGATTGTACTCCGGTACACGTGACAATAAATCAATGAAAAGTCTGTGGCCAAAGGAGCGTACACAGTACGTACATAGTAGACAAAAGAATAATAGACAGAGTACATTGACAAATGGTATATTGGCAAATAGGATTGGTTACAGTGCGGAACAAGGGCCAAACAAAGCAAATACATGAGCAAGAGCAGCATAGGGCATCGTGAATAGTGTTCTTGCAGGGAACAGATCAGTCCGAGGGGGAGTCGTTGAGGAGTCTTGTAGCTGTGGGGAAGAAGCTGTTCCTATGTCTGGATGTGCAGGTCTTCTGTATCTTCTGCCTGAAGTCTGAAGACTCGCACATCCAGACATGACAGGAACTGTCCTATGAGGAGAGATTGGGAGTCTATATTCTGAGGAGTTTCGAAGAAGTAGAGTTGACCTTGTTGCAACCTGCAAAATACTTTCAGGTGAGATGTTTCCCTTGGTGGGGACTCTAGATCCAGGGGACACAATTTCAAAATAAGGGGAAGCCGCTGAGGTGCGGAGTATTTGTTGAAATGGGGGGGGTGATGAATGTTTGGAATTCTCTAGGCCAGAGGGTTGTGACAGCTCAGTCATTGAGTGTATTTAAAGCAGCGATTGACAGATTTCTAAATACCAGCGACAAAACGAGATATGGGAATGGGGGGGGGGGGGGGGGGGGGGGGATGGGAAGCCATTGAAATGGATGATCAGCCATAATTGTATTGAACATAAGAGCATGGAACATACAGTGCAGAAGGAGGCCATTCGGCCCATTGAGTCTGCACTGAACCAGTTAAGCCCTCACTCCCACTCTATCCCGTAACCCCATAAACCCCTCCCAACCATTTTGGACACAAAGGGACAATTTTTCATGGCCAATCCACCTAACTTGCACGTCTTTGGACTGTGGGAGGAAACCAGAGCACCTGGAGGAAACCCACGCAGACACGGGGAGAACGTGCAGACTCCGAGCAGACAGTGACCCAGCGGGGAATCGAACCTGGGACCCTGGAGCTGTGAAGCCACAGCGCTAATCACTTGTGCTACGGTGCTGCCCTATTGAATGGCGGAGCAGGAATGAAGGGCTGAATGGCCCTCTCCTGCTCATATCTGAACAGCATCAGAAGGGGAGAGGGAGTCTCGACACATCACTCACCATGAATCAGGAATCATTGGACAGGAAAAGACTATCATCCTTGTATTGCAATCATAACAGTAATGATTTGTTGACTAATCACAGCAAACAAATTCTATCAATGCGTCGACCAAAGACCCAGACACAAGGCAAGAATAAACCCCAGTGGTGGAGAGCGGGGAGGGCGGGGGGCACCTGGGGGGGCTTCCAATCCCCTGGAAGGACCCCCCCCACCCCAAGTCCCATTCCGTTTGTGGAGACCAGCACTGAACAACACTCACCAAAGGTCTCCATAGCAAAGGGGTTCGATCCCAGGGTCTCGATCGATCCAACAAATGCTAATTAAAGTGAGATTCACTGCCTCGCTCTAATATGCAGACCTGCAAAATACTGTGTTCGATCTCTGCGAGGTGTGGCGAGTCGGGTCGATCCCAGAAGAGGGATCACCCGGCATCTAGAGGCTGCTGAGCCTCATGCATCCCAAAATGTTCCCGTCTGAAAGAAGAGGAGCTGGTTTGTAACGCAGAACAAGGCCAGCAGCGCGGGTTCAATTCCCGTACCAGCTTACCCGAACAGGCGTCAGAGTGTGGCGTTTAGGGGCTTTTCACAGTAACTTCATACTTGTGACAATAAAAGATCGTTATTATTATTATTATTATTAAACCTAATCTAGTTCTCATTTTAATGTGAACTACTTCCATCCCCTATCTGGGGAGCCTGTTCCACAGTTTGGCCACTCGCACAATTGAAATATTCTGTCCACAGATAGCTGCTGTTTTGTCCTCTGGTTGTGCAGATCTGGACAAGGTGAAAGAGCTTGTTCACATCGGGCTTACCTACGCTGCCGAGTCCCTTCAGCAATCAGCAGGCAAATTTCCAGATTGTATCATTGTCACTTGTTACCTGCCTTTGTACCTGAGATGCTTTGGTCCCTGGTGTACTGTATATACGTTAAAAAGACAAGTGTGATCATTGATACAAGCGAACCCTGGTAGAGGAATTGTCATTAACATATTCATCAAGGTCACTTCCAGGATTTATTTTGTTCCTGGCATCACAATTCACATCTGTGTACTTGGACACAGTGCTCAGCTTGTGTTCTAATTTCAACCACGACCAACTCCTCCCACACGACTGGGGTACAAGATAATAATGACTGCAAGATTTTACAAATTAAGATAAGGTCGGCTTGTTTAAAAATAGTGAAATACTGAATCCCCGAAGATTGACTCCCTGGATAAAAATGTGCTTTGCGTGTTCTCCCTTACTGGCCTGCGCAATTGTTGATTAGGTTACAAGGGAAATTGGTGCACCCAAGGGCAGCACGGTAGCATTGTGGATAGCCCAATTGCTTCACAGCTCCAGGGTCCCAGGTTCGATTCCGGCTTGGGTCACTGCCTGTGCGGAGTCTGCACATCCTCCCCGTGTGTGCGTGGGTTTCCTCCGGGTGCTCCGGTTTCCTCCCACAGTCCAAAGATGTGCAGGTTAGGTGGATTGGCTATGCTAAATTGCCCTTAGTGTCCAAAATTGCCCTTAGTGTTGGGTGGGGTTACTGGGTTGTGGGGATAGGGTGGAGGTGTTGACCTTGGATAGGGTGCTCGTTCCAAGAGCTGGTGCAGACTCGATGGGCCGAATGGCCTCCTTCTGCACTGTAAATTCTATTCTCGAGATGTCAGAGCAGGCGAGGATTTGTACCACTTTAAGTCCTGTCGAATTAACCTAGTTGGGTTTTTTTATTGAGGAGGGTTGGGGATTTTCACAGTAACTTCATTGCAGTGTTAATGTAAGCCTACTTGTGACACTAATAAAGATTACCGATTTGATTTGATTTGATTTATTGTCACATGTACCGAAGTACAGTGAAAAGTATTTTCTGTGGCCGAGGGAACGTACACAGTACGTACATGGTAGACACAAGAATAATCAACAGAATACATTGACAAATGGTGCATCAACAAGCAGTGATTGGTTACAGTGTGGAACAAGGGGCCAAACAAAGCAATACATGAGCAAGAGCAGCATAGGGCGTCGTGAATAGTGTTCTTACAGGGAACAGATCAGTCCGAGTGAATGGACTTCCAGTAGACGTTCAATAAGAATCCACCCAATGAACTGTTAACAGAATATAAGAATTGTCGAAGAAATAGGCCATTCCTATGATAGGAGATAGATAGGTTCTTGATTAATCAGGGGTTATGGGGAGAAGGCAGGAGAATGGGGTTGAGAAATTATTCGCCATGATTGAATGGCGGAGCAGACTCGATGGGCCAAGTGGCCTAATTCTGCTCCTATGTCTATTCAGGCCCTTGAACCTGCCCCGGCATTCAATGAAGTTCATAGCTGTGGTCTTGACTCCACTTACCTGCCTGTCCCCCATAACCCTTGACTCACTTGAAGATCCAAAATCTAACTCAGTCTTGAATATATCCAATGACCCACCCGCCACTGCTTCCTGAGGAAGAGAGTTCCAAAAGCTCTCTGAGAGAAGAAATTCCTCCATATCTCCATCTTAAGTGGGAGGCCCCTTATTTTGAAATTGTGCTCCCGAGTTCCAGATTCCCTCACGAGGTGAAAGATCCTTTCAGTATCAAATGGAAAATGTAAGTGGTTGGAATTGGAGGGGACATATTAACAGTTTTGGTCCCATATCTAAGGAAAGATATACTGGCATTGGAGGCAGTCCAGAGAAGGTTTACGAGGTTGATCCTGGGAATGGAGGGATTTTCTTATGAGGAGAGGTTGAGTAGGTTGGGCCTGTACTCATTGGAGTTCTGAAGAATGAGAGGTGACCTTAATGAAACATATAGGATGCTTGACAGGGTAGACGCTGAGAGGATGTTTACTCTTGTGAGAGAGTCTAGGACCAGAGGGAATAATCTCAGAGTAAGGGGTCACCCATTGAAGACAGAGATGAGGAGAAATTTCTTCTCTCAGAGGTAGTGACTGAAGAAGGTTTGATCAGAGTATCTGCTAAATGATAAAAAGCTAAGAGCTGTGGAGGAGTAAAGAGATTTATGTATCCATGTAGAGAAAATCATTAAAAGCTCGTGGACAGGTACAAAAAATAATTAAAATGCTAATGGAACGTCAGTCTTTTATCTGAAGGGAGTTTGAATACAATTGGTGGTGGTTATGCTGGAGTTCTATAGACTGCATCCAGATTACAGCACTCAATGTTGGGCATCACAACTCGGGAAGGGTATATTGTTGTTTGAGGGAGGGCAACACAGATTGACCAGAGTGATACCGGGGATAAAAGAGGTAAATTATGGAATCAGAAGACTGAGGGGGGATCTTATAGAAACATATAAAATTATGAAGGGAATAGATAGGATAGATGCGGGCAGGTTGTTTTCACTCGCGGGTGACAGCAGAACTAGGGGACATAGCCTCAAAATAAGGGGAAGTAGATTTAGGACTGAGTTTAGGAGGAACTTCTTCATCCAAAGGGTTGTGCATCTATGGAATTCCCTGCCCAGTGAAGCATTGAGTCTCCTTCATTAAATATTTTCAAGATAAAGGTGTACAGTGTTTTGAAGAGTAAAGGAATATAAAGGGTTACGGTGATCGGGCGGGAAAGTGGAGCTGAGTCCACAAAAGATCAGCCATGATCTCATTGAATGGTGGAGCAGGCTCGAAGGGCCAGATGGCCTACTCCTGCTCCTAGTTCTTATGTTCTTATGTTATGAGGAAAAGGTAGCATAGTCTGTCTTGCTTTTTTTTGAGTTCAACAACTTTGGACCTTCCTCCTCCTTCGTGACCCTCTTTCTGTTGATTCAAAACATTTTTGTCCCACACAACACCCCCCGCACCCTATTTAACTCTGAAGAGTGACACGGACTCAGAAAGTTAACTCTATTTCTCTCACCACAGATGCTGTCAGACCTGCTGAGTTTATCCAGCATTTTCTGTTTTTGTTTATAATTGTGTTTTTTAATTATTTATTTGGGATGGGGTGTTGCTGGCCTGGCCAGCATTTATTGCCCATCCCTAGTTGCCCTTGAGAAGGATGTGCTGAGCTGCCTTCTTAAACTGCTGCAGTCCCTGAGGTGTAGGTGCACCCACTGTGCTGCTAGGGACGGAGTTCTAGGACTTTGACCCAGCGACAGTGAAGGAATGGCGATATATTTATATTCATAATAATCTTTATTAGTGTCACGAGTAGGCTTACATTAACACTGCAATAAAGTCACTGTGAAAAGCCCCTAGTCGCCACACTCCAGCGCCTGTTCGGGTACATAGAGGGAGAATCCAGAATGTCCAATTCAACTAATGAAATGAAAATCGCTTATTGTCACGAGTAGGCTTCAATGAAGTTACTGTGAAAAGCCCCTAGTCGCCACATTCTGGCGCCTGTCCGGGGAGGCTGGTACGGGAATCGAACCGTGCTGCTGGCCTGCTTGGTCTGCTTTAAAAGCCAGCGATTTAGCCTGGTAAGCTAAACCAGCCCCTAACATGCACATCTTTCGTGACTTCTGGGAGGAAACCGGATCAACCGGAGGAAACTCACGCAGACACGGGGTGAACATGCACAGACAGTGACCCAAGCCGGGAATTGAACCCAGGTCCCTGGCGCTGTGAAGCAACAGTGCTAACCACTGTGCTACCGTGCAGTCAGGCTGATGAGTGACTTAGAATCATAGAATTTACAGTGCAGAAGGCAGCTTTTTGGCCCATCAAGTCTGCACCGGCCCTTGGAAAGAGCTCCCTACCTCCACCCTTTCCCCGTAACCCCACCGAACTCTTTGGGACACGAAGGGCAATTTATCATGGCCAATCAACCTAACCCGCACATCTTTGAACTGTGGGAGGAAACCGGAGCACCCGGAGGAAACCCACGCAGACACGGCGAGAACGTGCAGACTCCACACAGACAGTGACCCAAGCCGGGAATCGAACCTGGGACCCTGGAGCTGTGAAGCCATAGTGCTAACCACCGTGCTACCGTGCTGCCCACACCAACTTCCAGGTATTATTACCTGCAAGTAGGGAACAATTAACTGCCCCATGGACCTTGCAGGATATGAACTTCCCCATTAAGGGGGTGGGGGACCTCTAAACAATGCTTATGATGTGGAGATGCCGGCGTTGAACTGGATGAGCACATTAAGAAGTCATACAACAGCAGGTTAAAGTTCAACAGGTTTGTTTCAAACACTAGCTTTGGGAGCACTAAGGAAGGAGTAGCACGGCGATGCGGGTTCGTGTGCGAATGGCCACACTTTGAATTTTGGCATTTTTGGAGGAAATCTGATTTTCCTCCACGTCATTTCCCTCTGAAATGAATGAAATGAAAATCGCTTATTGTCACGAGTAGGCTTCAATGAAGTTACTGTGAAAAGCCCCAAGTCGCCACATTCCGGTGCCTGTCTGGGGAGGCTGGTACGGGAATTGAACCGTGCTGCTGGCCTGCCATGGTCTGCTTTAAAAGCCAGCGATTTAGCCCAGTGAGCTAAACCAGCCCCTCTGGCTTCCTTGCTGGTCGGAAACGTTGCTTGTGCGCACCTGCCCCCGCTGAGATCCCCTGCTTTAAACAGGGGACAAAAATCGGATTTGCACCGGCACATGATTTCCATGCGACAGTGCGGTGTTTTGGAAACCATTAAAATCATACCAGGAATATTCTGAAAGGTAATCATAAAAATGTTTCACACTTTCAAATACCGCTATTAGGTGTTGCAATGGAAGTGGATATGTTTTAATGCAATGTATTAATCATCAGGATTGGACCAGCAAAGCTAAGTTAACTCTTATGTTGACCAGCATTGTGTATTTGTTAACATGCATTCGAGTGTTTTTCCAATGTAGAAAGTGTCATAATGCAGTGAAAAATCACCTGTTGCCCTGTGCTCTCATCTTTTGTACTGTGATTTTAAAAAGACGTGCTTTTGACATTTGAAAAAATCTAACCACCTTCTTCCATCCATCCACTGATTGATAGACAGTCGGCTTTGGAATTGAAATGAGCACCTCCTGTTTCTTCCTTCTCCGAGAATATTTTCTTGGTTGCACAACCTGTGAACCTTCTGGATGCTTGGCTGAGTTCAGTTCCAAGTGCACCGTAGGTCTTCGTTCATCTGAAACTCACCGTTCGAAGGGGTTGTCATAACAGTCGCATCTCTGCCGTTTCTGGTTTGTTGACACAATTCTAGGTATCACTGGTGGGATTACCCGGTCCCACCGGCGGCGACCGCCCACAGCGAGGTGGGTGAGCCGCGCAGCGCGCCGAAGTCTTTGCTGAGACGGGAAGATCCCGTCAGCTGCCAATAGCAAACCGCCTCCGCTGGCGGGAAACACAGCGTGCGTATGTGGGGTGTCTGGGGGCGGGGGGGGGGGAAGAAAATCCCAGCCAGTGTGTCACCCACATTTGAACCCGCCGTGGGTTTCCTGGTGGCGAGGGGCGCATTCAGCACCCCTTTGACAAAGGGGGGTTTAGGCCATCCCGCCTCTGGCCAATGACAGGGCTGCCTTTCTGGGCGGGATGCACTGGAAATCCCACCCAAGCAAATTTGGAAAATTGCCTTTCTAACACCCGTAACAGATTTTTTTCCTGAAGGCTACAAGTAAAATAAGGCAAAATGTTGAGGTCCAGAGACCATAGTAAAGCTTTCAAAATGATTGTGGTAGTATGATTAGGGGTATTACGGTACCTGGAAGTGAGCTGCTATTGGTGCAGAGGACTCGCTGCCCATTGGCCCAGGTAAGTCATGTGCCTCTCAGCTGATTGGCTGAGAGGTAGGTAGCTCCGCCTACAAGGCGGGATATAAGAACCCGTGCTTCCCGGCAGTCGGCCTTTCTTCTGTACGTCTGCTGCCGGGCCCACATCTTGTGCATTAAAGCCTATCGTTCGGACTTCATCTACGTTTCGTGTCCATTGATTGTGCATCAATTTAATGCACAAGATTTTAAAGGATGGAGTTTCGTATCAAGCTGGAGTGCCTTCAACTTAGCCCACATGCAGCAAATGCAACAGCAGCATTTAAACACTGGCTGGCTTGTTTCAATAGTTACTTCAGCACAGCCGAAAACGTCCTGACGAGGGAACAGAAATTGCACATCCTCCACTCGTGCGTCGGCACCGCCGTGAACACCCTCATAGAGGACACGACAGACTACGACGCGGCTATGGACTTGCTTAAGGGACATTTCATCCATCCGGTGAACCAGGCCTATGCTCGACACTTACTGGCCACGAGGCAGCAATACCCTGGTGAGTCTTTAGACAAATTTTACCGGGCCCTCTTTGTTCTGGGGAGAAACTGCGCCTGCCCACAAGTTTCTGCTGCCGAGCACACCGAACTTTGAATCAGAGACGCTTTCGTTGCGGGTATGCAATCTTCCCAGATCCGCCAGAGACTTTTAGAGAAAGAAACTTTAAGCCTCACCGAGACACGGGCCCTCGCCTCCTCCCTAGATGTCGCTAATCGTAACGCCCGCGCGTATGCTCCCGACCGCTTGGCGGCCCCCTGGGCAGCATGGAACGCGGCCCCCCTCACCTCCGCAGGCTCGGACCCCCGAGGTAGCTCCGGTTAGCTCCGTAGGTAGCTCCGCCTACGAGGCGGGATACAAGAACCCGTGCTTCCCGGCAGTCGGCCTTTCTTCTGTACATCTGCTGCCGGGCACACATCTTGTGCATTAAAGCCTATCGTTTGGATCTCATCTACGTTTCGTGTCCATTGACAGTCCAAAGCGGTCGCTGCGGTCCCGAGCAGCGACCGCGGGTCCCCCCCCCCCGCTCTCCTCAGGGGCCACGTGCGGCCCACGGACCTCGCTGCCCCCACCCCCCATCGCCATGAGTGATCCCTGGGTGCCGCCATTTTGGGCCCCGACGCCACGTGTGATCCCGGGCGCCGCCATCTTGTTCACCCCCCCATCACGTGCGGCCGATGGGCGCCGCCATCTTGGATCGGCACCGAGGACCCCGCAGGCGACTGCTCTCTGCCAGATGACGACTCGGAGTTCCTGCCACGACTCGCCTCAGTAACATTGGACCAGTCGCGGCCCCGCACGTTGTCCACGGCAACCACGAAGATCCTCCTCAACGGCCACGAGACAAGCTGCCTGCTGGACTCCGGGAGCACAGAGTGTTACGTCCACCCCGCCACGGTAAGACGCTGCGCGCTTCCCGTTTACCCGGTAAAACAAAGAATCGCTCTGGCCTCCGGTTCGCACTCGGTCCAGATCACAGCGTGCTGCATAGCGGACCTCACGGTCCAGGTGAGGGAGTTTAAAAACTACAAACTCTTCATCCTCCCACACCTCTGCGCGGCATCACTCCTGGGGTTAGATTTCCAGTGCAACCTCCAGAGCTTAACGTTCAAATTCGGAGGCCCTATGCCCCCCTTACTGTCTGCAGCCTCGCGTCCCTCAAAGTGGATCCCCCTCCCTTGTTTGCAAACCTCACCTCGGATTGCAAACCCGTTGCCACCAGGAGCAGACGGTACAGTGCCCAGGACCGGATCTTCATCAGGTCCGAAGTCCAAAGGCTCCTGAAGGAAGGGGCCATCGAGGCTACAACAGCCCCTGGCGAGCACAAGTTCTGGTGGGAAGACCGGGGAGAAAAATAGGATGGTCATAGACTACAGTCAGACCATCAACAGGTTTACGCAGCTGGACGCGTATCCTCTCCCACATATCTCTGACCTGGTCAACAGGATCACGCAGTACAAGGTCTTCTCCACGGTGGGCCTCAAGTCCGCCTACCATCAGCTCCCCATTCACGCGAGTGACCGAAAGTACACTGCGTTCGAAGTGGACGGGCGGCTCTATCACTTTTTAAGGGTTCCTTTCGGTGTCACAAACGGGGTCTCGGTCTTCCAAAAGGAGATGGACCGAATGGTCGACCAATACGGTTTACAGGCAACCTTCCCGTATCTCGATAATGTCACCATCTGCGGCCACGACCAGCAGGACCACGACACCAACCCCCAAAAATTCCTCCGTACCGCAAAACTCCTTAATCTGACCTATAACAAGGATAAATGCGTGTTTAGCACCGACCGTCTAGCCATCCTCGGCTACGTAGTGCGTAACGGGGTGATAGGCCCCGATCCCGAACGCATGCGCCCCCTGATGGAGCTCCCCCTCCCCCACTCCCTCAAAGCCCTCAAGCGCTGTTTGGGCTTCTTTTCATATTACGCCCAGTGGGTCCCCAATTACGCAGACAAAGCCCGCCCACTCACCCAGTCCACCACGTTCCCCCTGTCGATGGAGGCCCGCCAGGCCTTTAGCCGCATCAAAGCAGACATTGCAAAGGCCACGATGCGCGCTATCAACGAGTCCCTCCCCTTCCAAGTTGAGAGCGATGCATCCCATGTAGCTCTGGCGGCCACCCTCAATCAAGTGGGCAGAACCATGGCCTTCTTCTCCCGAACCCTCCACGCGTCCGAAATCCGCCATTCCTCGGTCGAGAAGGAAGCACAGGCCATAGTCGAAGCTGTGCGATACAGGAGGCACCATCTGGCCGGCAGGAGGTTTACCCTCCTCACAGACCAACGGTCAGTGGCTTTCATGTTCGATAATGCACAGAGGGGCAAGATAAAGAACGACAAGATCTTGCGGTGGCGGATCGAGTTGTCTACCTACAACTACGACATCTTGTATCGTCCTGGGAAGCTAAACGAGCCTCCTGATGCCCTGTCCCGCATCACCTGTGCCAACGCACAAGTGAACAGCCTCCGAACCTTCCATGCGGACCTCTGCCACCCGGGGGTCACCCACTTTTTCCACTTCATAAAGATCCGCACCCTGCCCTACTCCATCGAGGAGGTCAGGACAGTGACCAGGGATTGCCACATCTGCGCGGAGTGCAAACCGCACTTCTACCGCCCTGAACAAGCGCACCTGATAAAGGCTTCCCGCCCCTTTGAACGTCTCAGCATGGACTTCAAAGGTCCCCTCCCCTCCAACAACCGCAACACGTACTTCCTCAACGTGATTGACGCGTACTCCCGCTTCCTCTTCGCCATCCCCTGCCCCGACATGACCACGACCACCAGTATTAAAGCCCTACACACCATCTTCTCCCTGTTCGGTTGCCCCGCATACATTCATAGCGATCGGGGGTCCTCCTTTATGAGTGACGAGCTGCGTCAATTCCTGCTCAGCAGGGGCATTGCCTCCAGCAGGACGACCAGTTACATCCCCCTGGGTAATGGACAGGTCGGGAGAGAGAACGGTACGGTCTGGAAGACAGTCCTACTGGCTCTACAGTCCAGAAATCTCCCAGTCTCCCGCTGGCAGGAGGTCCTCCCAGACGCCCTCCACTCAATCCGGTCACTTCTCCGTACCGCCAATAACCAAATGCCTCACGAACATCTTCTTGTTTTTCCCAGGGTCTTCCTCAGGGACCCCGCTCCCGACCTGGCTGGCTCCCCCGGGCCCACCCTGCTCCAGAAACACGTGCGGCTGCACAAGTCGGACCCGTCGGTCAAAAGAGTCCAGCTACTCCACGCAAATCCGCAATACGCGTATGTGGAGTATCCCGACGGCCGACAGGACACGGTCTCCCTTCGGGACCTGCCACCCGCCGGATCTCGGCCACACCCCCCAGCACCAGCACCCCCCCAACCCCAACTGCCCCCAGCAACCCTCCCCCAGCCCCACCGACACCCCCACGGCCCAGCGGAAAGGATGTCCCTCCCCCGGCCTGGCCCCCGCTAGCTCCGACCAGGGACAGGAACAGGAGTCACGGACAACCACCGCTCCGACGTCACCGGCACAGCTACGCAGGTCAAGCAGGACATCAAAGGCGCCCAATCGACTGATTGAATCGATGTGACCTGCTGGTGGACTCTTGCCTGTGGATAGACTCTTGTTTTCCTTGTCTGTTCTCCATTTTTTTTCTCCCCCCCCCAATTTTATACACTGTACATAGTTGTTGTATTTTGCACATAATTGCGGGCCAGTGGGCAGCCATCAATGCAATGGTACGACCTAAACTTCTCTAGTCATACTACCAATCTCTCACATACTCACGGGACACACCCCCCCACCCTCATGTCCGCGTTTCCTGTACCATCCCCCTCCCCTGGTTCTTTTTCAACAAGGGGTGAATGTGGTATTATGACTAGGGGTATTACGGTACCTGGAAGTGAGCTGCTATTGGTGCAGAGGACTCGCTGCCCATTGGCCCGGGTAAGTCATGTGCCTCTCAGCCAATTGGCTGAGAGGTAGGTAGCTCCGCCTACGAGGCGGGATACAAGAACCCGTGCTTCCCGGCAGTCGGCCTTTCTTCTGTACATCTGCTGCCGGGCACACATCTTGTGCATTAAAGCCTATCGTTTGGATCTCATCTACGTTTCGTGTCCATTAATTGTGCATCAATGACCTCTTAAGGCTGTACCAACATTGGCTGCCTAATGGTCCTGTTATGAAGCTAATCTCCCACTGCAGTTGCAATGTGGTCAATAGACCACATTATCCTCTATCTTATTATCATTATTCTGACAGCCATTCCAGCAGCTGTAAGTTTTAAAGAGATATATTTGCTTTTCCTCCCTTTTACTACACTTTGTCCAGGCACTGCTCCTTCTTTTCATTTTCAAATCACTGCTCCGTTTGATCGATTTGTTTTCTTTCCCTTGTCATGGAATTCAATAAAGCCCCTCCTGTTTCTAATCTGACAGGGTTTTGGCAAAGGTTTACTTTTTAATCACAGCTCGCTGCTATCACTCGTGCCTCTGAGTCAGAGGATTGTAGGTTTCAGTTTGACTCCAAAGACTTGAGTACAAGATTCCCGGAGCCCACGCTTCACTCTGACAAGTGTGGGAGGTGCCACCTTCCAAACAAAACATTAAACTGAGGCCTGTCTCTCTCTCTCTTGGAGGATTATTCATATCCCACGGCGCTATTTCAAGCAACGTATAAAGAAAAGGACCTGAATTTGTGTAATGCATTTCACATCACTGGACTCCCCAAAGCAATTTGCAGCCAATGAAGCCTTTTGAACCGTAGTCACTTTTGCAATTAGCATTTCCAGCCCCTATCCAACACATGGGAAACATGGCAGCCATTTTGCGCACAGCAAGCTTCCGTGCAACCAAAATTGTGGGAAACAAGGCAGCCATTTTGTGCACAGCAAACGTCCGTGCAACCAGCATTGTGGGAAACAGGGCAGCCATTTTGTACAAAGCAAGCTTCCACACAGCCAGCATTAAGGGAAACAGGGCAGCCATTTTGTACACAGCAAGCTTCCACACAGCCAGCATTAAGGGAAACACGGCAGCCATTTTGTACACAGCAAGCTTCCACACAGCCAGCATTAAGGGAAACACGGCAGCCATTTTGTACACAGCAAGTTTCCACTCAACCAGCAATGTGATAATGACCAGATAATGTTTTAGTAATGTGACTGCAGTACAAATATGGCTCAGAACACCAGGGAGAACCCTCTTGCTCCTCTTCACAATAGTGTCAGGGATCTTTTTCATCTATCTGAACAGAGTCTCTGTCTAACACCCTAACACAAATCTCAGACGGGTCAATACTCCCTCAGTACTGCACTGAGGTATCAACCTTGATTTTATGCACAAGTCCTGGACTGGGACTTGAACCCACTAGCTTCTGACTTTGTGCTAAGAGTGCACTTATTGCGTCACAGCCGATAAATGATCTTGGTGTCTTGGCCAATCGTTATCCCTCAACCAACACCACCAAAGCAAAAGTACCTGGTAATTTAACTCACTGTTTTGTGGGACCCTGCTGTGTACAAAGGTACAAAATAGGAAGAGAAGTGGGCCATTCAGCCCACCGAGCCAGCTCTGCCATTCAATAAGATAATTGTTGATCTATGTTTAAAGTTCTATACCCCTGATAACCTTTGATTTTTAACTGGCGTATTGATCTCCTCGGCCCTTAAAGCAACCTCTAACCCTCCCCCTGCCTGAACACATTATGGGAGGGTCCCTGGCACACACCCTGAAACACCCACACAGGGCACCCTGATGGAACCATCAATTCACCAGACACGTGTTTCCGATATGAATATAGGCTTTAATCGACTTACTACAGAGCCAGCCTGTTACCCGTTGATGAACTCTCAGTGAACTGCAGGCTGACTCTGGACAAGGGTATTTATACAGCAGCACTAGGGGGAGGAGTCATGGGCGGAGCCAAGGGTGGAGCCCTGTACAAGCTCCTGAGCATTCCCAGAGCTACTCCCCCTAGTGGTCGGGTAACGCTACTGCGCTTACAAAGACATAGTGTAAATTATCATATTACATTAGGCAGCAGGGTAGCATGGTGGTTAGCATAAATGCTTCACAGCTCCAGGGTCCCAGGTTTGATTCCTGGCTGGGTCACTGTCTGTGTGGAGTCTGCACGTCCTCCCCCTGTGTGCGTGGGTTTCCTCCGGGTGCTCCGGTTTCCTCCCACAGTCCAAAGATGTGCGGGTTAGGTGGATTGGCCATGCTAAATTGCCCATAGTGTCCTAATTAAAGTAAGGTTAAGGGGGGGGGTTGTTGGGTTACGGATATAGGGTGGATACGTGGGTTTGAGTAGGGTGATCATGGCTCGGCACAACATTGAGGGCTGAAGGGCCTGTTCTGTGCTGTACTGTTCTATGTTCTATGTTCTATTCACCACATTCACCCCCTGAAAAATCAAGTCCGGCGGGGGTGGTGGCCTACAACGTCAGTCTGTCCGGTGGTCGAATTGTCCGCTGTGATCTGCGGAGCACCGGGGTTGCAGCCTCTTGCGGTGGCTGGATGGGTGTTGTGTGCTGGGGTACGATGACGGACTCCAGGGAGGGTTGTATCCGAGCTTCATACTCTCCTGGTTCGACCGGGGACTGGGGGCGCTGGGGGCTGGCCGGCGCGGGTGCACGGAACTGGTGGAGCGAGCTCGCGGGCCCGGGAGCGCGAGGGGGCGGCAGTATGGGGTGTAGGGTGAGAGGTCCTTCTGTGGGGGTAGAGGGGGCGCTGGATCCAGCGGGTGCCAGGTCCCGGAGGGATACCGTGTCCTGACGGCCGTCAGGGAACTCGACGAATGCTTACTGGGGGTTGGAGTGGAGCAGGCGCACGTTTTCAACAAGGGGGTCGGTTTTGTGCCCCCTGACGTGTTTCCTCAGAAGTATGGGGCCCAGCGTCCTCAGCCATGCCGGAAGTGAGACCCCTGTGGTAGTGCCCCTGGAAAAAATGAAGACCCTCTCGTGAGGGGTCTGATTGGTCGCTGTGCACAAAAGGGACCTAATAGCGTGAAGCGCGTCTGGGAGGACTTCCTGCCACTGGGAGACTTGGAGATTTCTGGACCGGAGGGTCAGTAGGACGGTCTTCCAGACCGTCGCGTTATCCCTCTCCACCTGCCCGTTCCCCCTGGTATTGTAGCTGGTAGTCCTGCTCGAGGCAATGCCCTTGTCGAGCAGGTACTGACGCAGCTCGTCGCTCATGAAGGACAAACCCCGGTCTCTGTGTACGTAGCTGGGGAAACCAAACAGGGTGAAGACACTATGCAGGGCCCTAATGACTGTGTGGGAGGTCATGTCGGGGCACGGGATAGCAAATGGGAAACGGGAGAACTCGTCTACGACGTTTAAAAAGTAAACGTTCTTGTTAGTTGAGGGGAGCAGCCCTTTGAAATCAATCGCGAGGCGTTCAAAGGGCCTAGAAGCCTTGACCAGGTGGGCCCTGTCTGGTCTATAGAAGTGTGGTTTGCACTCCGCACAGATCGGGCAATTCCTGGTGACCGCTTTTACCTCCTCGTTGGATAAAGGCAGGTTTCGGGCTCTGATGTAGTGGGCGAGCCGGGTGATCCCTGGGTGGCAGAGGTCATTGTGGATGGCTTTCAATCGGTCAATCTGTGCGCTGGCGCATGTCCCGCAGGATAGGGCATCCGGAGGCTCGTTGAGCTTCCCGGGTCGATACTTAATGTCGTAATTGTAGGTGAAGAGTTCAATCCTCCACCTCAGAATTTTGTCGTTTTTAATTTTGCCCCTTTGCGAGTTGTCGAACATGAAGGCTACCGATCTTTGGTCGGTGATGAGGGTGAACCTCCTACCTGCGAGGTAGTGCCTCCAGTGACGAACAGCCTCCACAATGGCTTGTGCTTCTTTCTCGACTGAGGAGTGTCGGAGTTCTGAAGCGGAGAGGGTTCGGGAGAAAAATGCGACTGATCTCCCTGCCTGATTTAAAGTGGCTGCTAGAGCTACCTCTGTGGCATCGCTCTCTACCTGAAAGGGAGTGGATTCATCCACCGCCCGCATGGCTGCTTTGGCAATGTCCTCCTTGATGCCGTCGAAGGCCTGGCGTGCCTCGGCTGACGGGGAAATCGTGTGGCCCTAAAGAGTGGCCAGGCTTTGTCCGCATATTGAGGGACCCACTGGGCGTAATAGGAAAAGAAGCCCAAGCACCGTTTGAGGGCCTTGGGGAAATGGGGGAGGGGGAGTTCTAAGAGGGGGCGCATACGTTCCAGGTCTGGGCCCAGGACTCCGTTTTCCACGACCTAGCCGAGGATGGCTAGTCTGGTTGTGCGGAAAACGCATTTCTCCTTGTTGTACGTGAGATTCAGTTTCTGTGCCGTCTGGAGAAAACGGTGGAGGTTAGCGTCGTGGTCCTGGTGGTCATAGCCGCAGATGGTGACATTGTCCAAGTACGGAAACGTGGCCCGCAACCCATACTGGTCCACCATTCGGTCCATTGCTCGTTGGAACACCAAGACCCCATTAGTGACGCCGAAAGGGACCCGGAGGAAATGGAAGAGGCGGCCATCGGCTTCGAATGCCGTGTAGTGGCGGTCCTCCAGGCGGATTGGGAGCTGGTGGTATGCAGACTTCAGATCCACCGTGGAAAAGAGCCGGTACTGGGCGATCTGGTTTACCATGTCTGCAATCCTGGGGAGGGGATACGCGTCGAGGAGCGTAAAGCGATTTATGGTCTGGCTATAGTCAACAACCATGCGGAATTTTCCCCCGGTCTTAACAACCACCACCTGAGCTCTCCAGGGACTATTGCTGGCCTCTATGACCCCCTCACTGAGAAGCCTTCAGACCTCTGCTCTGATAAATACCTTATCCTGCAGGCTATACCGCCTGCTCCGAGTGGCTACGGGTTTACAGTCCTTTGTGAGATTGGCGAAGAGAGGAGGGGGGGGGATTCGCAGCGTAGCGAGGCTGCAGATAGTGAGTGGGGGCAGGGGCCCTCCGAAGCTGAGGGTGAGGCTCTTGAGGTTACACTGAAAATCTAGGCCTAATAAGAGTGGCGCGCAGAGTTCGGGCAAAATGTAGAGTTTGAATTTTGAGTAGCTAGCGCCTCGGATTGTGAGTGTCGCAGCGGTGCGCCCCGGAGATGGACCGAATGGGAGCCTGAAGCGAGCGAGATAGTTTGCTGCACTGGGAAAACGGGGAGCGAACAGCGTATTACCAGGTCTGGATGTCTGAAGCTCTCAGTGTTCCCGGAATCGAAGAGGCATGGAGCTTTGTACCCGTTGATTTGGACCTCTGGCATCGAATTTCGCAGATGCTTCGGGCGTGATTGGTCCAGAGTGACTACGCTAAGTTGCGGGTAGTCGGAGGCTCAATCAGCTGTGCTGGAGTGGCCCCGTGATGACTGCCGTCTGAGTTCATAGTCGTATTCTTCCGAAGAGTTGTCCGAGCGCGGAGATGCAGGTCGGGCCCGTGGATCGCACGTGGCGGGGGGTGAGGAAGATGACGTCCAAGATGGCGGCCCCCATGAGTTGCACGTGGCCGGCTGCGTGGTGGAGGTTTGCCAAGATGGCGGCCCCTATAGATCGCACGTGGCTGGAGGGGGCGGGGTCAGGGCATAGGCCGCAGCGTTTCGGGGCCCGCGGGCCTGCGGGTGTGGGGAGCTATTACTTCGTGCCACTGGGGAGTTGGGAACTGGGGCCCTTTTTGCCAGGCACACTCTTGCGTAAGGGCCTTTCCCCCCGCAGCTGCTGCAGGTCGCGTTGCGGGCCGGGCAGTGCTGCCGCGGGTGCTGATTCTGGCCGCTGAAATGGCAGGCTGGAGCAGCATAGTGGCTGGCTGGAGCAGCATAGTGGCTGGCTGGAGCAGCATAGTGGCTGGCTGGAGCAGCATAGTGGCTGGGGCAGCATAGTGGCTGGCTGGGGCAGCATGGTGGCTGGGCGGCCGTGTGGTACAGGCCTGGGAGAGTCGCTGGTCGGGGGCCCATGATTGGGTCGCGGGGTCCGCGGGGAACGAGTTAAGGCTGCGGAAGGAGACCTCCATCGTGGTAGCAGCTTCCACAGTCGTTTCTAAGTCTTGGGCCCCCTTTTCCAGTAATCGTTGGCGCATATAATTAGACCTGAGGCCCGCTACAAAAACATTGCGTACAGCAAGTTCTCTGTGTTCAGCCGCGGTAACCGCTTGATAATTACAGTCATTGGACAAATTATTGAGTTCCCTTAGAAATTTGGCGAGTGATTCTGTAGGCCGCTGGCGGCAAGTCGTGAACACATGGTGTGCGTAAACTTCGTTAATGGGCCTCACATATATCTTATCGAGTACCGCTAGCGCTGCAGTATATGAACCGGCCGAGTATAGTTGTGTAGAGAATCTGTGGCTCACCCTCACGTGCAGTAGACTCAACTTCTGTTCCTCTGTCGTTTCGGCTGGGCTCGCTTCTGCCAGGTAGGCCTTGAAGCACCGCAGCCAGTGGGAGAAGATTTTTTTAGCCTCTGCATCCTGCGGGTCGAGTTCCAGGCATCCAGGCTTGAGGGCTGATTCCATGATCGATCTTGCTGTTCATAAGTCAATTAAATTGATGGAACCATCAATTCACCAGACACGTGTTTCCGATATGAATATAGGCTTTAATCGACTTACTACAGAGCCAGCCTGTTACCCGTTGATGAACTCTCAGTGAACTGCAGGCTGACTCTGGACAAGGGTATTTATACAGTAGCACAAGGGGGAGGAGTCATGGGCTGAGCCAAGGGTGGAGCCCTGTACAAGCTCCTGAGCATTCCCAGAGCTACTCCCCCTAGTGGTTGGATAATGCTACTGCGCTTACAAAGACAGTGTGAATTATCATATTACATTCACCACACACCCCCAGCCCAGTAGCATGCACACAATAAATGTCAGATTTGCACCTTAGCAGTGCCACCCAGCAGTGCACATGCCAGCTGGAAGTGCTACCTGGGCTTCTTGGCAGTGCCAGGGTGCAGGCCGGCACTGCCAGGGTTCCCAGGTAGCACCAGCCGTGTCAGGGCACCACCTTGCCCAAAGGGCACGCAGCTATGGGCCTCCAGTCCTCTGGGAGACGCCCAGGAGTGCCATTCCCGCTGGTCCCCGTTTGCTGAGACCTGTACCAAACAACGCTCACCCGAGGTCTCCAAAGTAGAGGGGATGAATCCCAAAGCCTCGGGTACTTCGGAATCTGCACATTAAAGTGAGACTAGCTGTCTCGCTTCAATCAGGGGCTGGTTTAGCTCACTGGGCTAAATCGCTGGCTTTTAAAGCTGACCAAGCAGGCCAGCAACACGGTTCGATTCCCGTACCAGCCTCCCCGGACAGGCGCCGGAATGTGGCTACTCGTGACAATAAGCGATTTTCATTTCATTTCATTTTCATTTTTCATATGCAGATTTGCCAAAAAGTGACCCCGCCCACAATGGTTGGGAGCCGGGTAGATCCCGTGAGCCGGGTCTCCCGGCTTTTATCGGCCACACTGCGCCCTGCCAGCTGCTTTTCCGAGCGGAGCGTGGCCAATGGATCGTGTCCATTGTAACTTCACCAAGTTCCCTTTTCCCTTTGATATCCTGATTTACAGCTTACTCAAATATTTTTTATATCCTCTACAGTATAGAACAGTACAGCACAGAACAGGCCCTCCGGCCCTCGATGTTGTGCCGAGCAATGATCACCCTACTCAAACCCACGTATCCACCCTATACCCGTAACCCAACAAACCCCCCTTAACCTTACTTTTTAGGACACTACGGGCAATTTAGCATGGCCAATCCACCTAACCCGCACATCTTTGGACTGTGGGAGGAAACCGGAGCACCCGGAGGAAACCCACGCACACACGGGGAGGACGTGCAGACTCCTCACAGACAGTGACCCAGCCGGGAATCGAACCAGGGACCCTGGAGCTGTGAAGCATTTATGCTAACCACCATGCTACCATGCTGCCCCTAGTAAAGACAGCAATAAATTATTTGTTCATTTTTATCTGCCGTTTCCTTGTTATCCACTATTAACGCCCCCATTGTCACTCTTTAGAGGACCTACACTCACTTCACTGACTCTTTTCCTTTGTAAGTACCTGTGGAAACTCTTGCTGTCTGCTTTTACGTTTCTAGCTAGCTACAAATCAACTGAACTGCTGCATTTCCCTGCATTGCAACACCCACTAAACATCAAAACTAATTTGGCTGGGAGGCATTTTAGGATAATATGATGTGCCGAATAATGCAACATAAATCCTCTTTCTTTCTTGTGTAGAGGAGATAGGTTAATAGCAGTGAGTGTTTTATAGAGTCCTCTAGTGTGGAGTATAATGTTATCATGGATTAATTTACTGATATGTGTATCACTGAGCAGAGACCCAGGTTGCTGAAGCTTTTTATCTCGCACTCACCAGGACAAATGCAAGAATTCCAAATTTCAAACAATCCCAACCATTTTGACACTGTCGCCTTCCCTTCCATTCGAGGATGGCGTCTCCTCGGAGCGACGAGTTCCGGTCATCATGTGACAAAAGAAAGGGTGCTGCTCAATTAACAACTAATTAGTTTCCTGTTTGACCACATGATATGCTGTTGTGGCGAATAGGACATGGTCTTTGGCAATGCAGTAACTTTGAGCAGTTAGAAATTGTAAACTGCCTCCGAGTGTGGAGACCTGGATTAATGGCATGGTGGGATTCATTAAGCTGGAGAGGGTCACGTTCGCCCTGAGGGGGTCGGTACAAGGGTTCTTTAGGAGGTGGCAGCCTTTCCTCCACTTTCTGGCTCAACGATAAGGAACTAGGTCAACAGCAGCAGCAACCCGGGGGGGAGGGGGGGAAAGGGGGGTGGTTTAGGGGGATAGTGTTTAAGTTGATTTGCTTATTCTTAATTTATTTTTTTGTCTATTGGGCTTGGGGGGGGGGGGGGGGTGGGGGGGTTTGTTATATGCGTTGTTACGGGTGCTGGGGGGGGGGGGGGGTTATTATTGTTATTGCTTTTATTGTTCTGTTGATATTTATTTTTCAAAAATTCCAATAAACATTATTTACAAAACAAAATAAATTGTAAACTGCAAGTTTGAACAGAGCTCCGTCCAAGCGGGTGGGGGGGGACTTGGGCAAGTGCTTGTTGGTAATGAGTAACTGGAACTTGTGAATGGCATCCTACTTAATTATTATTGTCTGTTAGCAAACAACAATGAACTATATTTAATAAGTGCAACAATGAGGTGACTAATGAAAATGAAAATCGCTTATTGTCACGAGTAGGCTTCAATGAAGTTACTGTGAAAAGCCCCTAGTTGCCACATTCCAGCGCCTATCCGGGGAGGCTGGTACGGGAATAATAGTCTAGGTGGAAGAGGATGTTGGGGGGGGGGGGGGGGTTGGAGGTGGGGGGAGCATGGCGGGCAATGTCTATATACAATTTAGGGTGCATGGGCTCTCTACTTAGCAGGCAACCCAAAATTTGAGCGAGGGTGGATGAAAACGATTGGATGATTGACATGTTGGGTAGACCGCGAAGGATCAGGAAGAGTGAGAAGCAATGAGGGGTCAGTATCTGTAGCTCGGGGGAACGGAACTGTCAATGTTCACCATTAAAACATGTTACAGCTGAGACATGTGAAGCCTCTATCATGTTAATCTTCACAGTGGGCTTGCTACACCCCCCCCCCCAAACCCTTATTGTCCTCCTCTTCCCCCAAACCCGCCCCCCCTACCCCGGGGCACAGTGTCACCAAGATCAAATGCCCCCCCCCTCCCCTCCCGCCCCCCCTACCCCGGGGCACAGTGTTACCAAGATCAAACGCCCCCCCCCCCCCCCGATGCAGACCCCGTTCAGAGGCTGGGTGTGAGCTGTCAGCAGAAAGACAGGAGACGGACTTTGGCAGAGACTGAGGAGCAGCGGAGGTAACCTCACAGCGAGTGATCATCACTCTCCTGCCTTGTGTAGTGACCCGCTGACAGTGCCAACACAGGCCCAACCAGCCTGGGGAGATGTTACACAGGCCCTTGAAGGGTGGAACAGGGTGGCCGGGTCTCTGACGGGGGAGGGAGGGTGGAGGGGGAAAGAGGGGAAGGAAGGAGGGAAATAGGGGTGGGAGGAGGAGGGGATTGGGGGAAGCAGGGAAATGGGGAGAGGGGTTATTGGGGGGAGGATGATTGGGGAAACGAGGGGATGGGGGGGCGAGGGGTTAACTTGATGGGCGTAGCCTCAAAACCAATATTCAAAAAGCAGTTGTTGCTGAGGGTTTGGGATAATGGGCACTGGACCTGTACCCTGCTGGAGTATCAATGATATAATGATCAGGTTCCCTGTCAGATGAAGTAACTTCTCTGCATCTCTTCAAAATAGTGTCCCAGGACTGTTCATGTCCACCTGAGAGGTCAGTTTGACAGTTTTCCAAAACAGGAGTCTGCACTTCCTTCCCGTGTCTGCGTGGGTTTCCTCCGGGTGCTCCAGTTTCCTCCCACAGTCCAAAGATGTGCAGGTTAGGTGGATTGGCCATGATAAATTGCCCTTAGGAACCAAAAGGTTAGGTGGGGTTACTGGGTTACGGGGACAGGGTGGGGGCATGGGCTTAAGTAGGGTGCTCTTCCCAAGGACCGGTGCACACTTGATGGGCCGAATGGCCTCCGTCTGCACTGCAAATTCTTTGGTTCTATTTTAACAGTCAGATCCAGAATTAGAAGACAGGGAGAAGACGTCTGGCTTGTGTGGGTGGTTGTAAAGCTGCCGCAGCCTATTCCCTCTCCACCAGCTAAATAACATGACAGTGTGCACTACTCTGTCCAGTATCCACCGATGACATATAATCAACCAGGAATTTTGAATTAATGCCTGAACATTGTGGGCTGTTAATCTCTGCCGTGTGACAATAATTATAGAACCATAGTGGGCGGCTCGGTAGCACAATGATTAGCACTGTTGTTTCACAGCGCCAGGGTCCCAGGTTCGATCCCAGCTTGGGTCACTGTCTGTGTGGAGTTTGCACGTTCTCCCTGTGTCTACCTGGGGTTTCGCCCCCACAACCCAAAGATGTGCAGTAGGTGGATTAGCCACGCTAAATTGACCCTTAATTGGAAACATTTAATTGGGTACTCTAAATTTATATTTAAAAGACAAAGAAAAAAAATCATCAACCTTATTACAAATGCTCCTCGGATTGAGACACAGAGACTCCAGGCTTGTGTTTTCGACATTTATTGCCCTTTTAGAATTATGATGTAATGTGGCCCTTTTTGATTTTTGTCTTTGGTTCCTCTGCCTTCCACTTTTCCCTTTACTGCCTTTTGTTTCTGTCCCCACCTTATTTCCCTCTGACTTCCTGCATTGGTTCCCATCCCCCTGCCACATTAGCTTAAACCTTCCCCAACAGCACCAACAAACAACCCCCCTAGGCATTGGTTCCAGTCCTGCCCAGGTGCAGACTGTCCGATTTGTAATAGTCCCACCTCTCCCAGAACCGGTTCCAATGTCCCAGGAATTTGAAACCCTCCCTCTTGTACCATCCCTCAAGCCACGTATTTATCTTAGCTATCTTGTCATTCCTACTCTGACTAGCACGTGGCACTGGTAGCAATCCCGAGATTACTACTTTTGACGTCCTACGTTTTAGTTTAGCTCCTAACTCCCTAAATTCAGCTTGTCGGACCCCGTCCCTTATTTTACCTATATCGTTGATGCCTACATGCACCACGTCAGCTGACTGTTCACCCTCCCCCTCCAGAATGTCCTTCAGCCAATGCGAAACTGCCTTGACCCTTGCACCAGGGAGGCAACACACCATCCTGGAGTCTTGTTTGCGACCGCAGAAAGGCCTGTCCATTCCCCTTACAATCGAATCCCCCATCACTATAGCTCTGCCACTCTTTTTCCTGCCCTCCTGCGTAGCAGAGCCAGCAATGGTGCCATGAACCTGGCTGCCGCTGCCTTCCCCTGGTGAGCCACCTCCCTCAACCATATCCAAAACGGTATATCTGTTTTGGAAGAAGAAGATGACATAGTATGATTCAGAGAAACATATAAAATTATGAAGGGAGTAGATAGGATAGATGCGGGCAGGTTGTTTCCACTGGCGGGTGAAAGCAGAACTAGGGGGCATAGCCTCAACATAAGGGGAAGTATATTTAGGACTGAGTTTAGGAGGAACTTCTTCACCCAAAGGGCTGTGTATGTATGGAATTCCTTGCCCAGTGAAGCAGTTGAGGCTCCTTCATTAAATGTTTTCAAGATAATGATAGATAGTCTTTTGAAGAATAAAGGAATAAAGGGTTACGGTGTTCGGGCCGTAAAGTGGAGCTGAGTCCACAAAAGATCAGCCATGACCTTGTTGAATGGCAGAGCAAGCTCGAGGGGCCATATGGCCTACTCCTGCTCCTAGTCCTGCACTGTCTTCCTACTCTTCCTCTGTCTGGTGGTCACCCATTCCCTTTCTTCCTCAGTAATTTTTATCTGCGATGTGACCTACTCTGGTAGCCACAGTAAAGAGATTTATCACAGCCAAATGGTGTCAGATCAGAATCCTTTGCAAGTCAAAGAGGAGAATGTGGGTAAATAACACGGGATGTTGTATAGAGTAGGTGAGTAAATAACATGGGGTGTTGTATAGAGTAGGTGAGTAAATAACAAGGGGTGCTGTATAGAGTAGGAGGGGAAATAACAAGGGGTGTTGTATAGAGTAGGTGAGTAAATAACATGGGGTGTTGTATAGAGTAGGTGAGTAAATAACATGGGGTGTTGTATAGAGTAGGTGAGTAAATAACAAGGGGTGTTGTATAGAGTAGGAGGGGGAATAACACGGGATGTTGTATAGAGTAGGAGGGGAAATAACACGGGGTGTTGTACAGAGTAGGTGAGTAAATAACATGGGGTGTTGTATAGAGTAGATGAGTAAATAACATGGGGTGCTGTATAGAGTAGGTGAGTAAATAAAATGGGGTGTTGTATAGAGTAGGAGGGGAAATAACAAGGGTTGTTGTATAGAGTAGGTGAGTAAATAACATGGGGTGTTGTATAGAGTAGGTGAGTAAATAACATGGGGTGCTGTATAGAGTAGGTGAGTAAATAACAAGGGGTGCTGTATAAGAGGGGGCATAGTGGCATTGTCACTGATTTAGGAATCCAGAGACCCAGGATAATGATCTGGGTTCGAATCCTACCACAGCAGGTGGTGGAATTTATACTCAATAAAATATCTGGACTTTTAAAAGTCTAATGATGACCATGAAACGATTGTCGTAAAAACCCATCTGGTTCACCAACGCCCTTTAGGGAAGGAAATCTGCTGCCCTTACCCGGCCTGGCTGACACGTGACTCCAGACCCACAGCAATGTGGTTGGCTCTCAAATCCCCTCTGAAATGGCCGAGCGGGACACTCAGTTGTATTCACCCGCTATGAAAACACAAAAAAGGAATGAACCCGGACGGGCCACCCGACACCGAAAACGACAACGGCAACTACCTCCTCAGGGTAGTGTCCTCGGCCTGACCATCTTCACCTCCTTCCGATCATAAGGTCAGAAGCTGGGATGTTTGCAGATAACAGCACAATGTTCAACACCATTCGTGGCTCCTCCGATAATGAAGCAGCCCATGTCCAAATGCAGTCAGACCTGGTCAATATCCAGGCTTATGCTGACAAGTGGCAAGTTACATTCACGCTACACAAGTGCCAGGCAATGACCATCTCCTGCAAGAGAGGATCTAACCATTGCCCCATGACATTCAATGGCATTGCCATCGCTGAATCCCCATAATCAACACGCTGGGGGTTACCATTGATCAGAAACTGAACTCGACTAGCCATATTAATACTGTGTCTACCAGGGCACATCAAAGGCTAGGAATCCTACGGCGAGTAATTCACCTCCAGACCCTCCCAAAGCTTGTCCACCATCTACAAGGCACAAGTCAGGAGTGTTATGGAATACTCTCCACTTGCCTGGATGAGAGCAGCTCCAACAACACTCAAGAAGCTCAGCACTATCCAGGACAAAGCAGGCTGTGTGATTGCTCCCCCTTCCATAGACATTCGAACCCTCCACCACCGACGACCAGTGGCAGCCGTGTGTACCATCTACAAGATGCACTGCAGTGACTTACCAAGGTTCCTTAGACAGCACCTTCCAAACCCACGACCACTACCATCTAGAAGGACAAGAGCAGCAGATACCTGAGAACCAGACCACCTGGAGGTTCCCCTCCGAGTCACTTACCACCCTGACTTAGAAATATATCACCGTTCCTTCATTGCCACTGGGTCAAATTCCTGGAACTGCCTTCCTAGCAGCATTGTGGGTGTACATACCCCTCAGGGGCTGCAGCGGTTCAAGAAGGCAACTCACCACCATCTTCTGAAGGGCAACTAGGGATGGACAATAAATGCTGGCCTAACCGGCAACGCCCACATCCCGTAAATTAAGTTTAAAAATATTTTGAAAAGATTAGGTGGGAAAGATGTACAACATATTCCTTCTCTCTGGAAGGCTGCAGATAAGTACGTTCCCCTTGTCTGAAATGGAGATGCAGTACAGCTCGGGCGGGTTCAGGGCCAGTGACAAATGAAAACCCTGAGAAGGATTCGCACGCAGTGAATAAATTTCAAGCTTTGCTATCAGCAGCAGCCACTACAGTAACGAAACTAACCAGCTCGTTAATTTTAACGCGAAATGTAAGATGTAACATTATGTTCAGGAGTGCTGTTTGCCGCACTCAGATGTGTGGAGTGTAATTTGTTCATTGTACTGCCTTGTCACCCTTCCTCGGTGTGAAATGTCGCTGGAACGATTGGCTCCAATGAAGATTTTCTACCTGATGGCGCAATGCATCAAATATACATTTGGTTCCCTCTTACCAGTTCTATTTCAGGAATAATCTCCCTTTAGGAATGCGGGATGTCTTTTCTTCAATCCCTGTATTTCAGGAAGAATCTCCCTTTAGGAATGATGAATACCTTTTCTTCAACCGCAAGAGTTCACGCCAAGGTTCGGAGTGTCTTACAATAGGTCGAGAGGAGACAAGGGTTTCAGCAGCTGAGGAGCCAAGACAGGGACAGAGTCTGATATTATGGAGATGGAAGATAGGGGAGACGGTGGCGTAGTGGTATGTCACTGGACTAGTAATCCAGAGACCCAGGGTAATGCTCTGGGGTCCCAGGTTCAAATCCCGCCACTGCAGATGGTGAAATTTGAATTCAGTAAAAGTCTGGAATTAACAGTCTAATACTGACCATGAAACCATACCAGGGCAGCACGGTAGCACAATGGTTAGTGCAGTTGCTTCGCAGCACCAGGGTCGCAGGTTCGATTCCCGGCTTGGGTCACTGTCTGTGTGGAGTCTGCACGTTCTCCCCGTGTGTGCGTGGGTTTCCTCCGGGTGCTCCGGTTTCCTCCCACAGTCCAAAGATGTGCAGGTTAGGTGGATTGACCAAAAAGGTTAGGTCGGGTTACTAGGTTACGAGGATAGGGTGGAGGCATGGGCTTAAGTAGGGTGCTCTTTCCAAAGGTCAGTGCAGACTTGATGGGCTGAATGGCCTCCTTCTGCACTGTAAATTCTATGATTGTCGTGAAAACCCATCTGCTTCACTAATGTCCTCCAGGGAAGGAAATCTGCCATCCTTGCCCGGCCTGGCCTACATGAATAAATAATCTTTATTGTCACAAGTAGGTCAATCATGATCACCAAAGAAAGGTCTGTGGGATTGTGCTTATTGTTACTTCCAACTTTACCAACTTCTCCAAAGTTCTGATGAAGAGCGAAAAGACTCGAAACGTCCAATCTGCTTTCTCTCCTAATAGATGCTTACCAGACCTGCCGGGTTCTCCAGCATCATCTGTCCTTGTTCCAACGTAACTTGTGTAAAAGATTTAAAAAGAGTGCGGTGTGTAATGCCTTTCACAGTTTTAGGTAGTCCCAAAGTACGTCATAGCTATATAAACATAGTGGGCAGCAGGGTAGCACAGTGGTTAGCAATGTTGCTTTACAGTGCCAGCGTCCCTGGTTTGATTCCCGGCTTGGGTCACTGTCTGTGCGCAGTCTGCACGTTCTCCCCGTGTCTGCGTGTGTTTCCTCCGGGAGCTCCGGTTTCCTCCCACAAGTCCCGAAAGACGGGCTGTTAGGTGAATTGGACATTCTGAATTCTCCCTCCGTGTACCCGAACAGGCGCCGGAGTATGGCGACCTGGGGCTTTTCACAGTAACTTCATTGCAGTGTTAATGTAAGCCTACTTGTGAAAATAATAACGATAATTTATTATTAAGTAAGTTTTTGGCAAGTCACTGCTGTAATGTGGGAAACACTGCAGCCATTTTGAGAACAGCAATGTGTTGAAGATCAATTATCTTTTTTTAAATGATGTTGGTTGAAAAATAAATATTGGACAGGACACTGGGGGGAAAATCGCTGCTCTTCTTTGAAGTTGTGCCACGGGATCCTTTACTTGATGTGTCAGATAGACCCTTGCCTTAACACTTCTGACCCTCTAGCACTCCCCCGGTGGGAGTGTCCGCCGTAGATTATGTGCCCAAGTCCCTGCAGTGGATGTGAACCCCCAACGTTCTGACTCAGGAGAGGTGTGAGGGGATCCATTGAGCCGCCGCTATTGGCTGAAATACCGCGGAGCTGGCGGACTTTCCCTTTGTTTTGGCGAAGGATTAACCTAGATGTTGTTTTCCTTTGTTTCAGGATCTGCGACTCCACTGTCACGACTGTGCTCTGGTCACCAGCTCCGGGCAACTCATCGGGAGCGGGCGCGGAGCCCAGATCGACCGCGCAGAGTGCGTCATCAGGATGAACGATGCGCCCACGCGGGGCTACCAGGAGGACGTGGGCCAGCGGACGAGTCTCCGGGTGGTGGCCCACTCCAGCCTCCAGCGACTGCTGCAAAAGGGCAGCGAGCTCCTCAATGCCACCCAGGAAACGGACTTCATCTTCTGGGGCCCCAGCAGCTGCATGAGGAGGGACGGCAAAGGTCGGCTTTATAACCACCTGCAGCTCATCCGCCACACTCGGCCCAAACTCAAGCTGCACACCATCACACGGCAGAAGATGCTGCACTTTGACGAACTCTTCAAGAGGGAGACCGGGAAGGACAGGTACAAAGGGAACGTCACAGCTCCTACAAAACAAAAACAGGATGCGCCCCTCAGCCATCACCCGCTCACCTCCTTTGGCTCCCAGCCCACCAACATCTGGATTTATAAAACTCACATCCTCATGTGAGGGCAGCAGGGTAGCATGGTGGTTAGCATAAATGCTTCACAGCTCCAGGGTCCCAGGTTCGATTCCCGGCTGGGTCACTGTCTGTGTGGAGTCTGCACGTCCTCCCCGTGTGTGCATGGGTTTCCTCCGGGTGCTCCGGTTTCCTCCCACAGTCCAAAGATGTGCGGGTTAGGTGGATTGGACATGCTAAATTGCCCGTAGTGTCCTAATAAAAGTAAGGTTAAGGGGGGGTTGTTGGGTTACGGGTATAGGGTGGATACGTGGGTTTGAGTAGGGTGATCATGGCTCGGCACAACATTGAGGGCCGAAGGGCCTGTTCTGTGCTGTACTGTTCTATGTTCTATGTTCCACTCCCTCCACAAACTTGCCCATCTTACCTCTGTGATCTCCTCCAGCCCCAAAAACCATCAATGCCTCTGCGCTCCCCCAAACCTCTCCTCTCACACATCCGGCGTGCTCATTGCTGCAATGTTAGCAGGAGCATCCTCAGCTACCGAGCCCCGAAGCTCCGAGTGTCCCTCCCTCCCTCCGTAAACCCCACTTTTGTCCTCGCGCTTTTGATCTCTGATCCAAATAATTCCTGCTGCTCTTCTACTTGTCAAATTTCTATCTAATCGTAGAATCATAGAATTTACAGTGCAGAAGGAGGCCGTTCGGCCCATCGGGTCTGCACCGGCCCTTGGAAAGGGCAGCCCACTTAAACTCACGCCTCCGCCTTATGCCCGTAACCCCAACTAACTGTCCTGTGAACCAGCTTGGGATAGTTTATTATTCTCATGGTGCTGAAAATTGACATTGGAGGAAGAGCAGGGGAATGGGAGTGAGTCAGTATCTCTGATGTGATGGCACCAGAATAGAGACGAGGGGTTGAATGGTCTCCCTCTGCTGAATCTTCCAATCACGTATAGGCCGCAAGTGGTTGATCAGCATGTAAGTTATGTACTGTGGCGCCCGGCCTTGCCCTTTAACTGCACACCCCGGAAACCTTGTCAGCTCCAACCAGCTGGTCCTAGAAGACCTGTCAATTGGGTTTCCATTTGAGCTCCTAAATCCTACTTTCTGGAATGCCGCCACTGTTGCGGAAAGGGGAGGTTTGAAGAGAACTATTCTCGGTATTCTGACTCACCAGTAGGACAACAGCACTCCGAGCTGTCAGCATCAGAGGGTTGCTATAGGATGTATAAACGAGGCTTGTCGACTAAAAGTATAGGTTTAAGGAATGATCTAATTCAGGTATCTGATAGGATTACGCTATTTAATAGGCGAAAGGGAGAGAAAAGGTTTCCTCGGGCAGGGGTGAAGGAGGACCACATCGGGAACCTGCTTCTGGGCCTGACCAAATTTGCCATCAACAGGTCCAGGCAGCCGGCGCTCGACAGGGTTGTCTGACCCGACTGTTGCCCCGCTACCACGGCTACATTCACGTCCGGGTGTCTCTCGAGAGGGAGCACACAGTGGCTGCCGGCACTATCGTGCCCGCTGGCGGGGGGGGGGGGGGGGGGCCTGGTCGATCCTCTGAGTCACGTTTTGGTTTCAGGTTTTAAGTTTCATTTGTGATCTGTTTTTTTTATTTAACGCAGCGTCCCTTTCAGAGTCTACCCCTTTACTTCATCCCTCGGTTTATTCGATTGAGTCTAATTGGCTATTTCATTCCTTCAAGATAGGAGAAGCAGTTTCATGTCGGACTAGAACTTCAGAGCAAGGGGGCCGAATCTTGAAATGTTAGCTGAAGGAGATCCTGTTTCTGTGCAAAGCCTCCAGATAGATGAATTAAAATTTAGGCTCCAGCTCATTCCCTTTGAGAACACAAGATCGCACATCCAGGGATTATTCCTCTGACAGGTTGATAAACAAATGAAAAATGCAGCAGATTTTGGAAATCAGAAACGCTGGAATTTTTCAGCAGGTGACGTGGCACTGGAAGTTGGTGATGTAATGTCACTGGAGTAGTAATCCCGAGGCTCAGGCTAATTCCCAGGGGGACAGGGGTTCAAATCCCATCGCGGCACCTGGTGGAATTTAAATTCAATTTTTAAATATCTGGAAATTCTTTTAATTTCAATTTTTACGGGCTGGCTAGGCCAACATCTATTGCCCATTCCTAATTGCCCTTGAGAAGGTGGTGGTGAGCTTCATTCTTCAACCGCTGCGGTCCGTGTGGCGTAGGTACACCCACTGTGCTGTTAGGGAGTGCGTTCCAGGATTGTGACCCAGCAAGAGTGAAGGTACGGCCGATATATTTCCGAGTCAGGGTGGGAAGTGACTTGGAGGGGAACCTCCAGGTGGTGGGATTCCCAGGTATCTGCTGCCCCCTGCCCTCCTAGATGGTGGTGGTTGTATTCAAGCCGGTCTCCGTAATAGGGACCACAAAATCGATTGCCATAGAAACCCATCTGGTTCACTCATGTCCTTTAGGGAAGGAAATCTGCCGTCCTTACCCGGTCTGGCCTACATGTGACTCCAGAACTAAGGCAATGTGGATGACTCTTACCTGCCCTTTGAAATGGCCGAGCAATTCAAGGGCAATAAATCACGGGCAACAAATACTGGCCTCGCCAACGACGCACACATCCCGCGAACTAATATGTAAAAAAAACAGAGAAACGTTTTTGATGACCTTTCATGGTCAGGGATATAAAGGCTTTAAGCCAATAGAGGCGGAGAGAGGGGGGGGGGGGGTCATAACAAGGGGAAGCTCTGTGATAGGATGGAAGAGATGTGCAAGGCAATAGGAGATGTTAGTGGGACAAGTTTTTTAAAAAACACAGGAGAGGCGTATGTGGGAAAAGTTGCTAATTACTAACTCCTGTTGTCTGTTAAATATAGAGGCAGCGGATCTGATCTGAAGCTGTTGAACTTCATGCTGAGTTTGGGAGACTGTAAAGTGTCTGATCAAAAAATTAGGTGCTGCCCCTCTAACTTACATTGAACTTCAGTGGAACATTGCGTGAGGCCGAGGATAGAGAGGTCAAGGTGGGAGTGGACAGAGAACCATGTCCATATGCATCAAGATCTGGACAATTTCCAGGGTTGGGCTGATGTGTGCTGTGAGTGTTATTTGCTACTTAAGTACCAGGTAATAACCATCTCCAACAAGTGAGAATCTAACCATCTCCCCTAGACATTCAATGGCATTGAATCCCCCCACTAGCAACATCCTGGGGGTTATCATTGGCCAGAAACTGAACTGGACTAGCCACATTAATATTGTGGCTACCAGAGCAGGTCAAAGGCTAGGAATCTTGTGGGGAGTAACTCACCTCCTGACCCCCCTCTCCCCCCCAAAGCCTGTCCACCATCTACAAGGCACAAGTCAGGAGTGTGATGGAATACTCTCCAATTGTCTGGATGAATGCAGCTCCAACAACACTCAAGATGCTCGACGCCATCCAGAACAAAGCAGCTGCTTGATTGGCACCCCATCCACAAACATTCACCCCCTTCACCACCGATAAACAGTAGCAGCCGTGTGTCCCATCAACAAGATGCACTGCAGTAACTCACCAAGGCTCCTTCGACAGCACCATCTAAATCTGTGGCCGCCACCACCTAGAATGACAAGAGCAGCATAGGCATAGGAACACCACCACCTGGGAGGTTCCCCTCCGAGTCTCTCACCGTTCTAACTCAGGACTATATCGCAGTTCCTTCACTGTCACTAGGTCAGAATCTTGATAATCCCTCCCCAGCAGCGCAGTGGATGTACCGACACCACATGGACTGCAGCGGTTCAAGAAGGCAGTCCACCAGCACCACCTCAGGGGAAACTTGGAAAGATGAATAAATCCTGGCCCAGCCAGTGACACCTAATTCCGGGACCATAAACATTTAAATGTCAGGTCGGTGAAAGCTCAGGGTCACACTTGTGGACTGAATGATGGCTTTGTACATAGAACATAGAACGATACAGCGCAGAACAGGCCCTTCGGCCCTCGATGTTGCACCGACATGGAAAAAAACTAAAGGCCATCTAACCTACACTATGCCCTTATCATCCATATGCTTATCCAATAAACTTTTAAATGCCCTCAATGTTGGCGAGTTCACTACTGTTGCAGGTAGGGCATTCCACGGCCTCACCACTCTTTGCATAAAAAACCCACCTCTGACCTCTGTCCTATATCTATTACCCCTCAATTTAAGGCTATGTCCCCTCATGCTAGCCACCTCCATCCGCGGGAGAAGGCTCTCGCTGTCCACCCTATCTAACCCTCTGATCATTTTGTATGCCTCTATTAAGTCATCTCTTAACCTTCTTCTCTCTAACGAAAACAACCTCAAGTCCATCAGCCTTTCCTCATAAGATTTTCCCTCCATACCAGGCAACATCCTGGTAAATCTCCTCTGCACCCGTTCCAAAGCTTCCACGTCCTTCCTATAATGAGGCGACCAGAACTGTACGCAATACTCCAAATGCGGCCGTACTAGAGTTTTTTACAACTGCAACATGACCTCATGGCTCCGGAGCTCAATCCCTCTACCAATAAAGGCCAACACACCATAGGCCTTCTTCACAACCCTATCAACCTGGGTGGCAACTTTCAGGGTTCTAAAGCAGTGAGTGTGTTTGTTCTCACTGACCAAGGGGAGATTGGATCAGGAACAGTTGAACAAGCTGACAGGGCTGTATCCGAGTAAAATTCCATTTGTTTTTATTACGCTGGATGGAGTGGGAATTTTTAAAAACGCCTATTGCACTATTTGCTCACTTTCCCAAGAAGGAATAGAAACTTGCACCTATAAAGAACCTTTCATATCCTCGATGCCCCAGGGCTCTACACCCCTATGCTATTACTTATGAAGTGAAGTTGCTATTACGTAGGCCAAGCCAGTAGCCAGTTTGAGCACAGCAGCATCCAACAGCGAGACACATGAACAGATAATCTGTGTTTGCTAATGTTGACCCAGAGATGAATGCTGGCCAGGGTACTGAGGAATCTTTCCCATTTCATCTTCAAGCAATGCCGCAGGGACTGCCCTACTGAATGGGGTGTTGAATGTCTATTCCAAAGGAGACCTCCAAAGATGCAGCATTCCCTCGGCACTGCCCTGGAGTGTCTGCCTGGGTTATGTGTCCAAGGCTGTGGAGTTGCACATGAAGCCGTGAGTGATATTTGACGGGAGGGAGGTAAGGGAGGATTGTGGATTGACCGGCTGGCTGGTTGTCCAGCGGGATGGAATGTGGCACCAGGCTACACCCAGGGAGCACAGATGAGAGAGTCACAACACAAGTCAATTAACCAATAATTCTTCTAATAATACCAAAAGTCTATGACTGCCCAATAATTACAGTCACCAGGTTTGTAAGTTTAAACACGATTGTTGTTAACTTATACGAAGAATTATAATGAAACATGCAGCAGTTAACAGTGCGGAGAAAAGTGGGAAACAAGTGGTCATGAGAAAAATGAACCCCTGGATAACAGATAAACAATGATATTGGGATTGGATTTGTTTATTGTCACGTGTACCGAGGTACAGTGAAAAGTATTTTTCTGCGAGCAGCTCAACAGATCATTTAGTACATGGGAAGAAAAGGGAATTAAACAAAATTCAAGAAAATACATGAGAATACATAATAGGGCAACACAAGATATACAATGTAACTACATACGCACTGGCATCGGATGAAGCAGACAGGGTGTAGTCTTAATGAGGTCAGTCCATAATTATCCGGTCGTTTCTGCCGGCAGGATCTTCCGGTTTCCCCCGGCGGTGGAGGGTGCGAAGAACGGGAAACCCCCCCATCGACAGCGCCGGGCCCCACCGTCGGTCAATGGTGAACCGCTGCCGCAAAACACGCCGGGGTTGGGGGGTGGGGGGGATGGGCATCCCGCCCATTGTTCAATGAAAATAAGGAAATTGCAGCCACGCTGAATAATTATTTTACATCCGGATTTACAGAGAAGGAAGAGTTCAGCTTTCCAGATAGGCAAACTAATATTTAATCAGGGACAGGGCTCCACGAAAATTAATGTAAGCATGATGGCGGTATTGGAGAAATTAATGACGCTAAAGAGTGATTGGTCCACGGGACCAGTTGGTTATCACCCCAGGATGTCAAAGGAGGTAGATTGGCAGATGCCCTAACTATCTCCCAAAGTTCTCACAAGTCACAAACCATTCCATTCAATTGGAAGATTGTACAGGTAGTTCCACTATGTAAAATATAAAGGGTAACCAGGGAATTATTGACCAATCGAACTTAAGGATAGGGTGACTGAACACCTTGAAAAATTGGTAACTTATCAGAGAGAGAAAGCCGGAATGGGTTTGTCCATGCCTGATTGGACCTTTTAAAAAAAAATTAATTCATGGGATGTGTGACAAATGGAGGAATTTCAGATGCAATGTATTATAGGTAATTGGTGCAGTAAGGGTTAAATGCTTTGGTTTGTGTGTGTAAGACTGCTGCAGTCATGTTTCAAAATAATCCTGATTTGAAAGTCTTCTTGGAGCCAGAGGTGCAATTAAAGCATCATAAAAGTTTGGGCGAATTGACTTTTGTTTGGATTAAGAGGATTCCCTGGGGAGTTAATTAGATTTCAGTTTGGCAAGAGGATGTCATTGCTGGGCGGACCCAAGATATCAGGACAGTTTGGAGGACGCAGTTTATTTGTGAGCTGAATGAAGCTGTGGCCAGAAAGCAGGCAAACCAGCTGTTTGCTCTCACTGCAGGTCAGTTAAAATATATTAACAACACTTAAAGCAGTTCAGACTTGTCTGAGAACAAGGGGAGCTGAAACGGCATCTGAAGACAGACAGCCATAGTTTCTGCATGGTTCTGACAGGAGTCAGATCTTGTCTTTACCGCACTGTCAAAATCTCTTTATTTCACAAAGAACAACTCTGTAAAGTAAATATTCCTGAGTGAAATGGTTTTATTTCCTTGTTGTTGAAGTGAGAATAAACATAGCAGTTAAGGGTATTGTATTCACTGTATTGAGCAACATTGTTTTAGGGATAATTATAAGTTATACATAGATACATAGAAGATAGGAGCAGGAAAAGGCCTTTTGACCCTTCGAGCCTGCTCAACCATCCATCATGATCATGGCTGATCATCCAACTCAATAGCCTAATCCTGCTTTTTCCCCATAGCCTTTGATCCCATTCTCCCCAAGTGCTATATCCAGCCGCCTCTTGAATATATTCAATGTTTTATCATCAACTACTTCCTGTGGTAATGAATTCCACAGGCTCACCATTCTTTGTGTGAAGAAATGTCTCCTTATCTCTGTTCGAAATGGTTTACCCTGAATCTTCAGGCTGTGACCCTTGGTTCTGGACACACCCATCATTGATAACATCTTCCCTGCATCTACCCTGTCTAGTCCTGTTAGAATTTTATAAGTCTCTCTGCGATCCCCCCTCATTCTTCTGAACTCCAGCGAGAACAATCCCAATCGAATCAATCTCTCCTCATGACAGTCCCACCATCCCTGGAATCAGTCTGGTAAATGGTCGCTGCACACCCTCGAGTACAAGAACATCCTTCCTCAGAGAGGAGACGAAAACTGCACACAATACTCCAAGTGTGGCCTCACCAAGGCCCTGTACAATTGGAGCCACACATCCCTGTTTCTATACTCGAAACCTCTTGCAATAAAGGCCAACGTACCATTAGCCTTCTTTACCGCCTGCTGCACCTGCATGCTTACCTTCAGCGAATGGTGCACAATAATAATAATTAATAATCGCTTAATGTCACAAGTAGGCTTCAATGAAGTTACTGTGAAAAGCCGCTAGTCGCCATATTCCGGCGCCTGTTCAGAGAGGCCGGTATGGGAGGACACCCAGGTCCTGCTGCACACTCCCCTCTCCCAATTTACAACCATTCAGGTAGTAAGCTGCCTTCCTGTTTTTGCTTCCAAAATGAATAACCTCACACTTATCCAAATTATACTGCATCTGCCATTAGTTTGCCCACTCGTCCAACCTGTCCAGATCTTGCTGTAGGATCCCTGCATCCTCGTCACAATTCACCCTCCCACCTAATTTGGTATCATCTGCAAACTTTGAGATGTTACATTTTGTTCCCTCATCCAAATCATTAATATATATTGTGAATAGCTGGAGTCCCAGCACCGATCCCTGTGGTACCCCACTGGTTACTGCCTGCCAATTTGAAAAGGACCCATTAATCCCTACTCTTTGTTTCCTCTCTACCAACCAATTTTCTATCCATCATAATACATTTCCCCCAATCCCATGCATTTTATTTTTTCACAATAATCTCTTTTGCGGGACTTTGTCAAACGCCTTCTGAAAGTCCAAATATACCACATCGACTGGCTCTCCCTTGTCAACTGTACTGGTTACATCTTCAAAGAATTCCAACAGATTTGTCAAGCATGATTTTCCCTTCATAAATCCATGCTGACTCTGACTGATCCTGCCACTGCTTTCTAAATGTTCCGCTATAAAGTCCTTGATAATGGATTCAAGCATTTTCCACACTACCGATGTTAGGCTTACTGGTCTATAATTCCCTGTTTTCTCTCTCCCTCCCTTTTTGAATATTGGAGAGACATGACCTACCCTCCAATCTGCAGGGACAGTTCCAGAGTCTATAGAATCCCGGAAGATGACCACCAATGCATCCACTATTTCCAGAGCCACCTCCTTCAGCACTCTGGGATGCAGATTCTCAGGCTCTGGGGATTTATCCGCCTTCAATCCCATCAGTTTTCCCAGTACCATTTCTCTACTAATGTTGATCTTCCTCAGTTCTTCCCTCTCACTAAACCAATTCTCCAACATTTCTGGGACCTGATTTGTGTCCTCATTTGTGAAGACAGAACCAAAGTATGTATTCAATTGCTCAGCCATTTCTTTGTCCCTTATTATGCATTCCCCTGTTTCTGTCTGTAGGGGGCCTACATTTCTCTTTACCAATCTCTTTCTCTTCACATATCTGTAGAAACTGTTAGGTTCAGTCTTTATGTTCCCTGTAAGCTTCCTTTCGTACTGTACTTTCCTCTTCTTAATCAATCCCTTTGTCCTTCTTTGCTGAATTCTAAACTTCTCCCAATCCTCAGACCTATTATTTTTCTTGGCCAATCTGTATGCTTCTTCCTTGTATTGGATACTATTTCTAATTTCCTTTGTAAGCCATGGCTTGGACATCTTACCCCCTTTGCTTTTGTTCCAGACAGGAATGAACAGTTGCTGTAGTTCCTCCATGCGTTCCTTGAATGTTTGCCATTGTCTATCCACTGTCATCCCTTTAAGTAACTCTCCCCAATCTATCAAGGCCAACTCACGCCTCATATCTTCATAGTTCCCTTTATTAAGATTCAGCACCCTCGTCTCCGAATCAACTATTTCACTCTCCATCTTGATAAAAATTCTATCATGTTATGGTCGCTCATCCCCAAGGGGTCTTGTACAGCCAGATTGGTAATGATTCCCTTCTCATTACACAGTACCCAGTCTAAGATGGCCTGCTCTCTAGTTGGTTCCTCCAACATATTGGTCAAGAAAACCATTCTGTATACACTCCAGGAATTCCTCCTCTACGGCATTCTGGCTAATTTGATTTGCCCAATATATGTGAAGATTAAAATCACCCATGATCACCGATATTCCTTTATTACATGCATCTCTAATTTCTTGTTTAATGCCATTCCCAACCTCACCACTGTAGTTTGGGGTCTATATATGACACCCACTAATTTTTTTGTCCCTTGGTATTTCTCAACTCTACCCAGACAGATTCCACATTGTCAGAGCTAATATCCTTTCTCACTATTGTGTTAATTTCCTCTTTAACCAGCAGAGCCACGCCGCCACCTTTTCTTTTATGCCTGTCCTTCCTAACTACTGAGAACCCTGGGACATTCAATTCCCATCCCCGTTCACCCTGCAGCCATGTCTCCGTAATCCCAATTATATCATACCCATTTATATCTATCTGCGCAATTAGTTAATCTACTTTATTGCAAATGCTCCGTGCATTAAGGCACAGAGCCTTTAAGTTTGTCTTTTTCACAATGCTTGTCTTGCTCCCAATATTTTTCTCTACTGCCCTGTTTGATTTTTGTCCTTGTTTTCTCCACCTATCACTTTTCTGATTCACTTTTCTACTTTTTGCTTTTGTCCTTGCTCCCTCTTTCTCTGACTCTTTGCGTAGGTTCCCATCCCCCTGGCATATTAGTTTAAACCCTCCCCCGCTGCTCCCCCCCCCCCCCCCCAGGACATCAGTCCCAGTCCTGCCCAGGTGTAACCCGACTGGTTTGTACAGGTCCCATCTCCCCCAGAACCGGTCCCAATGCCCCAGGAATCTGAAACCCCCCCACCCCTGACACCATCCCTTCAGCCACGTATTCATCCTATATATCCTGTCATTTCTACTCTGACTAGCATGTGGCACCGGTAGTAATCCTGAGATCACTACCTTTGAGGTCCAATTTCTTAACTTCCTTCCTAGCTCCCTGTATTCTGCTTTTAGGATCTCATCCCTTTTTTCCCTATGTTGTTTGTACCGATGTGTACCACAACCACTGCTGTTCACCCTCCCCCTCCAGAATTTCCTGTACCCGCTCCGAGACATCCCTGACCCTAGCACCAAGAAGGCAACATACCATCCTGGAGTCTCGTTTGTGGCCACAGAAATGCCTGTCTCTTCCCCTTACAATTGAATCTCCTATAACTATTGCACTGTCACACTTATTACCCCTTCCCTCTGCAGCAGAACCGACCATGGTGCCACGAGTTTAGCTTTTGCTGTTTTCCCCTGAGAGGCCATTCCCCTCAACAGTATCCAAAGTGGTATATCTGTTCTGCAGGGGAATGGCCGCAGGAGATTCCTGCACTACCTGCCTCGCTCTCTTGCTCTGTCTGGTGGTCACCCATTCCCTTCCTGCCTGCGGAGTCTGAGTCTGCGGTGTGACCACCTCCCTAGACGTGCTATCCACGATACTCTCCGACTCGTGGATCCTCCACAGTGTCTCCAGCCGCCGCTCCAGCTCTGAAACTCGAGCTTCCGGAAGCTGTAACTGGAGACACTTCCTGCAGACATGCTGACCCTGGGGACTGGAACTGTCCCCGCCTGCCACATTGAGCATGAGGAGCAGACGACGGCTTGGAGCTGTCCTGCCATGATTTATTACTTTAAATCAAACCTTTGAAATTAAATTTTAGAAAGACATTTGTGTCAGATTAAATCCAATCCCCATATACTATTTAATTAGATTCATCCCTCTTGATCTGACAACAAATTTAAAAGAGTTATTTAATTGAAATTAAAATAGTTATTAAATCAACTTAAAAATAGTTATTTAAGTCAAATTTTAAAATTGTAATGCAAATCAACATAAAAATAGTAATCTAACTCAAATCAAAACTAATATTTAAATCAGCAACTCCCGATATTCAAATTTAACCCGGTCTGCCTTTCAGCCAATCAGGTCACAGTTTCGTGTGATGTCACTTTACGGGGTTATTTTCAATTTTGAAACAGACAATCAGGTGTCTTACTGATAACGCTCTGTATTGAAGTCTCGCCTCGCTCTCCGCGCTCTTTATTGAAGTCTCGCCCTCTCTCCCCGTGCTCTGTATTGAAGTCTCGCCCTCTCTCTCCGTGCTCTTTATTGAAGTCTCACCCTTTCTCTCTCTCCGTGCTCTTTATTGAAGTCTCGCCCTCTCTCTCTCTCCGTGCCCTTTATTGAAGTCTCGCCCTTGCTCTCTCTCTGCTCTTTATGGAAATCTCTTTATGAGCTCCCATCTTGAACCACGGCAGTCTGTATGGTGCAGGTACACCCACGGTGCTGTTAGGGAGGGAGTTCCAGGATTTTGACCCAACGGCAGAGAAGGAACGGCGATACATTTCCAATTCAGGGTGGTGGGTGAGTTGGAGAGGAACAGGCGGTGACGTTCCCTTTTATCTGCTGCCCTTGTCATTCCAGATGGTAGGGGTCGTGGGTTTGAAAGGTGTAACTGAGGTATTGGACAGGGGAATGTCAGTGGACGTTATTCATCTGGGCATCCAGAAGGAATTTGAACCCTCAAGAGTATTGAAAGTCAGAGAGATCTTGGTGCACAGGTCACTGAAAGGGGCAACACAGGTGGAGAAGGTAGTCAAGAAGGCATACGGCATGCTTGCCTTCATTGGCCGGGGCATTGAGTATAAAAATTGGCAAGCCATGTTGCAGCTGTATAGAACCTTAGTTCGGCCACACTTGGAGTATAGTGTTCAATTCTGGTCGCCACACTACGAGAAGGATGTGGAGGCTTTAGAGAGGGCGCAGAAGAGATTTACCAGGACGTTGCCTGCTATGGAGGGCATTAGCTATGAGGAGCGGTTGAATAAACTCGGTTTAGGGCAGCACGGTGGCGCAGTGGGTTAGCCCTGCTGCCTCAAGACACTGAGGTCCCAGGTTCGATCCCGGCTCTGGGACACTGTCAGTGTGGAGTTTGCACATTCTCCCCGTGTTTGCGTGGGTTTTGCCCCCACAACCCAAAGATGTGTAGGCTAGGTGGATTGGCCATGCTAAATTGCCCCTTAATTGGAAAAATGAATTGGGTACTCTAAATTTTAAAAAAAAATAAACTCGGTTTGTTCTCACTGGAACGACAGAGGTTGAGGGGCGACCTGATAGATGTCTACAAAATTATGAGGGGCATAGACAGAGCGGATAGTCAGAGACATTTTCCCAGGGTAGAGGGGTCAATTACTAGGGGGCATAGGTTTAAGGTGCGAGGGGCAAGGTTTAGAGGAGTTATGCGACGCAACTTTTTTACACAGAGGGTAGTGGGTGCCTGGAACTCGCTGCCAGAGGAGGTGGTGAAACCAGGCATGATAGTGACGTTTAAGGGGCATCTTGACAAATACATGAATAGGATGGGAATAGAGGGATACGGACCCCGGAAGTGTAGAAGATTTTAGTTTAGACGGGCAGCATGGTCGGCGTGGGTTTGGAGGGCCGAAGGTCCTGTTCCTGTGCTGTACTTTTCTTTGTTCTTTGTGTTCTTTGTTCTTCATCAGAGGTTTATTGGCTCGGTTGGGGGAATGGGCTGAATGGAAGGCGACAGTTGGGATAACAAGCAAGTGCTCCAAATGGCAGCTGCATCCGGCGAGGATCTGTATTCAGGCTTCAACTATTCACCGTTTATTAATGACTTCGATGTCAGGATAGCAAGCCACACGTTCAGATTTGCTGATAGCACAGAGAGCATTGTAAAGAGTGCAGTGACAAACATAAAATTACATTAATAAATGAAGTGAATGGACAAAATTGACAGATTGATTTCAATGTAGTAAATGTGAAGCCATGCACGTTGAATCTAAATCGACTAGAACATGGTACATTCTAAATAGTGAAAAGCCACAGAACTAAGGTCCAAAGAGTATTGATATCCAGGGACAAATTATGGGGGATGGGGGTGTGGGGGGGGGGGGGGGGGGGGGGGGTGACTTGACATGCACAGCCTCAAAACCGAAATTATCTAAAATCCGAAAAGCTATCCTTGCTGAAGGTTTCAGATAACAGACACGGGACCTGTACCTTGCTTGAGTATCAATAGGATGACGATCAAGTTCCCTGTCGGATGAAGTAACTTCCCTGCACCTCTTCAAAATTGTGCCACCGGACCTTTAATGTCCACCTGAGAGATGTCAGTTTGATAGCTCTCCCAAAAGATGCCACCTCCAACAGTGTTACACTCCCTCAGTATTGCGTGATGTGGAGATGCCGGCGTTGGACTGGGGTGAGCACAGTAAGAAGTCTGACAACACCAGGTTAAAGTCCAACAGGTTTGTTTCAAATCACTAGCTTCCGGAGCACTGCTCCTTCCTCAGGTCCTCAGGAAGGAGCAATGCTCTCCGAAAGCTAGTGATTTGAAACAAACCTGTTGGACTTTAACCTGGTGTTGTGAGACTTCTTACTGTGCTCAGTGTTGCGTGGGAGAGTCAGCCTCAAGTCCTTTGGGCTCAAGGCCTGGAGTAAGAAAGAGTTCAGTCACTACCTTCTGACTCAGCGTGGGACCACCAGCTGAGCCACAAGCAGGCACTGCAATCACATCTCGGGGAAGGAAAACAGATCATGCAATCGTTCGAGAACAGACCTTGGGAGCTACGAGCCAGAAGCCAGTTCCAAAAAAAGGGCAAATGCGTCAGAGGCTGAGAACAAAGATCGGGTGAGGAGTGTCGCCCACAGTTCTTGTTCCGTCGTGGCAGATGGGCCCAGTTGCCAGGTTCCCATGACAACAGAGAAGTCTTTGCTTCAGCAAAAGTCTTTTGAGGAGGAAGTGATGATGCTCACCAGAGTTTGCAGCGATGGATGCTCTCAACGGCAGGAGGAGTGCCAACAAGCAGCTCTTACTCCTTCAGTTATTCACACGGATTCCCGTTTATCATTCGGTTTACTTTTTGGGCTCTTGCTTTTAAAGATACTCAAGGATTGGGTTCGGGAAAGGGGCAAGCCCTCCCCCATTCCTGAAGGTTTTCCAGTGACTCCTGTGGGAAGCGCGCGTGCGTGAAGATTAGAGAAGTTGAGATTGGCCTCGGTCACTGTGTCCGCCAACCCCCCACCACCTCCCCCCCCCCCCCCATTGGTCACTGAGCTATTGACGCTCGTCATCGACGATCATGCTTGAGTGGGGTGACCATTTCAGTGAGGACCTCGACAGTGGGCCGCAGGTGTCAAAATACATCCCAGGCGGTAGTCAGAAGTCATCGGGTGAGGAGAAGGGAACTTTTGATGAAGGAAGTTGAGAGACAGGAACAGGATTTGGCTAATCAACCCCTCGGGCCTATTCTCAAATTCAGCCGTGTCCTACCTTCATTTAGCCACTTGCTTCTATTCTCCCGTCTGCTGACAAAAAAGTATCCACCTCAGCCTTGAAATTTTTTAATTAACCTTGACAGCCTTGCGGTGAGTATGTTTCCAATTTGGGTGAAGATGTGCTTCCTCACATCACCCCCTGAATGGGTCAGCTCTCAGTTTTAGGATGCCTCCTCCTTCTGGGCACCAAATCTCCCCACCCCACACCCACCACCGTCAGAGGAATATTTTCCCTGTATCAACCATATCAAATCCTTTAATCATCTTGTACAACAGAAAATCTACCTGCAACTGTTTTTGAATAGTGACAGGGCCCCGGGTTTGATCCCAGCCTCGGGTGACTGTATGGGGTTTGCACGTTCTCCCTGTGTCTGCGTGGGTTTGCTCCCACAGTCCAAAGATGTGCAGGCACGGTGGATCGGCCATGATTAATTGCTCCTTACGACAGGGGCCCGGGTTCGATCCCAGCCTCGGGTGACTGTATGGGGTTTGCACGTTCTCCCTGTGTCTGCGTGGGTTTGCTCCCACAGTCCAAAGATGTGCAGGCACGGTGGATCGGCCATGATTAATTGCTCCTTAGCGGCCAATAGGTTGGGTGGAGTTACGGGGATAGGACGGGGCCGTGGGCCTGGGTTGGGTGCTCCTTCGGAGGGTCGGTGCAGACTGGATGGGCCGAATGGCCTCCTCCTGCACTGCAGAGATTCTGTAGATGCTAGAATGTCTGACAGGCAACGAATTAAAAAATGACCTGTAGGCCTCTTGGTTGGCAACATGAAGAAATTTGATTAAGGAATATGAAACAAAGAGAGAAGAAACTTAGCAAGTAAAAAGAGAAGACTTCTATTCATACCATGCCTTTATACATCTGTCATGATGTGGAGATGCCGGCGTTGGACTGGGGTGAGCACAGTAAGAAGTCTTACAACACCAGGTTAAAGTCCAACAGGTTTGTTTCAAACACGAGCTTTCGGAGCACGGCTCCTTCTTCACCTGAAGAAGGAGCCGTGCTCCGAAAGCTCGTGTTTGAAACAAACCTGTTGGACTTTAACCTGGTGTTGTAAGACTTCTTACTGTGCTTTATACATCTGAGCACCACCTGGGGAATCACAAAGCGCCTTCTCACCCAGTGAAGCTCTTTTGAAGCGTAGTCACTGGTGTAGGAACTGGGGCACACAGCAAGCACCCACCCACGGCAGTTAAATCTGCTTCAGTTGCTGGGCTCGGACGCCAGGGGGGAAACTCCCTCCGACCCGAGCGATGTCTACATCCGCCTGACAGGGCACCTGGAGCCCGGTTTAACGAGGCCAGCCTAGACGGCCCCACCTCTGACCGTGTAGCGCTCCCTCAGCCTTGCACTCGAGTGCTGGCCCAGACGATGTGCGCCAGTCGCTGAGGTGAGGCTCAAAGACATTTTGACTCAGAGACGAGCACACCATTTTGAGGTATTTTGAGGTGAGTGAGCACTTTTGTTTGAAATTCCTCGTGCCTCTCTCTACTTTGAACGGGATAATTAGAAAACTGTTGACAGATTCTGGATGAAAGCATTGAGTGGCAGCAGCCGAGAACACCAATAATGAGGAAGAAAAATCCTGTATTCCTGTCACATCTTTCCTCAGGATGTTTCAGTGTGCTTCACAGGCATTGGGAGGCAAATATGTACAAGATTTTCCATTTATTTAGCGGTTGGAGCATATCAAAGTATTCTACAGCCAATGAAATGTAGGAGCCAATTTTCACATGAAGGTCCCATTAACAATTTATTTTTTATTCATGCGGCACGGTAGCACAGTGGTTAGCACCATTGCTGCACAACACCAGGGTCCCAGGTTCGATTCCCGGCTTGGGTCACTGTCTGTCAGGAGTCTGCACGATCTCCCCGTGTCTGCGTGGGTTTCCTCCGGGTGCTCTGGTTTCCTCCCACAAGTCCCGAAAGACGTGCTGTTAGGTGAATTGGACATTCTGAATTCTCCCTCTGTGTACCCGAACAGGTGCCGGGATGTGGCGACTGGGGGCTTTTCACAGTAACTTCATTGCAGTCTTAATGTAAGCCTACTTGTTGACAATAAAGATTATTATTATGTGAGCGTCTCTGGCTGGGCCCACCCCTGATCCCTGAGGGGCTTGCTCGTCTATTTATGAGGGCGGTTAAGAGTCACAAGGTGGCCAAACCAGATAACGACCCCAGAGGACATTAGTGAACCTGATGGGTTTCATGGTCGTCATTGGACTTTTTAATTCCAGATCTTTGTTGAATTCAAATTTTACCATCTGCTGCGGTGGGACTTGAACCTGTGACCCCAGAGCAATGCCCCGGGGCCCTGAATTACTGGTCCGTCGACAATACCACTGCATCACCACCTCCGCATTGACTATCCGGATCATGAATTTAAATATTGGCTGGGACACCAGCGAGAACCCCCCCCTGCTCCTCTTTGATTGGTGTTCTGATTTGACATCCAGCCGACCGGCCTGCTGGAGCTATCAGTTTAATAGCCCACCCCAAAGGCAGCACTTTTGACAATGCAGCGCTCCCTCAGTACCGCACTGGAGGGTCAGCCTCGATTTTGTGTTCAGGTCTGTGGAGTGGGATTTAATCCCACAACCTTCGGACTTGAGGAGGCAGTGCGAGCCATTACCCTATGACTAATACTAACTAATCTACTGCCGTAAAATGAGACATGCCGTTGAAGCTTTTAATCTTGCATTTATCAGGACAAGAGTGCCAAATTTTAACGGCGGCAACAATTTATACCTCATGCGGAAAGGCTACTGTTGGCAAGTCAACTCTGATTGGTTGAGGCATTGCAGCGGGCACCATAACAATCCATCAACCAATCAGAATCAACTTGCCTACTTATCAGCATGCTTCCCTCATGCAGTGTGAATTGTTGCTCCCTTTGAAATTCTTGCGTCTGTCCTGATGAGTGCCAGGGAAAAAGCTTCGACAGCATGTATCTTTTTTTCAGCAATTATCAAATTCTCTGCTACCCAGCGGCTATTTGATCTCCTATTTCCAGAAGGCCAAGTTTGCCAGCTCAGCTTCCCTTACTCCCTGTGGCCAGTACTTTGAGGCGGGTCCTACCTTTACCCAACCCTTAATCGGCTCCACAATGAATGGTTTTGCTGGTGCAGTGTTACATAAGAACAAAATGTTTATTTTCCAGGAAAAAATCCAATTCGTGGTTGAGTACTGGCTGGTTCACCATGATCATCGCCCTTGAACTTTGCGACAGAGTTGACGTCTATGGCATGGTCCCGCCTAACCACTGCAAGTAGGTCTCAACTCTCACGGCATTGATGTTGACTTCCCGTCCGTCCCCCCCCCCCCCCCCCCCCCCCCACATGGCCCATAGTATTCAGTGGTTTAATTATTCTGCACTCGATTATGAGAGTCTAGTAACTGATCTATGCTCACTGTGATTGATTAGTTAAGCCTGGGTGTGGACACAGAAGATACTAGAAGCCTGAGTGCAGGCGTGTTGTGCTTGCAGAGGTGTTTAGGAAACTCTTGTAAATACACCTGCAGGACATTTGGAAATAGCGCCTTCTCCGAATAGATCTGAGATTTATGAAATGGACAACAACCACCTCAAACGGAAAAATCTCGTTGTGCGAGCCCTGACACTGGAGAGGATCACAACTGAGCCTAATCCCTGCTTCACTCGACCTGAGCACATACCTTTCAGCAGATATTATATATTGATTTCACCACCAGCCCTCCCCCCCGCCCCGCCTAGAATGGGGACTGAGACATCTTGTGAATCCAATTAACTCAGAACAGAATATGAATCAAGGCTGCGATCATGTGGCCCCCTTTTAGTAACATTTACCCTGGTGTTTTAAGAACAAGTGATGAAGCCAGCGTCTATTGCCTATCCCTTGTTTCCCCTTCAGAAGGTGAGTCTCCACCTGGAGCCCCTGCGGTCCGTGTGCAGTCCATCGTGCTGTTAGGGAGGGAATTCCAGGATGCTCACCCGGTGATAGTCCGGGAATGGCAGCGTATGTCCAAGTCCAGTGTTCAGAAGCACCGGCTGCCCTTGTTCTCCGGGATGATGTGTGTCGCTGATTTGGAAGGCGCTGTGGAATAGGCCCTGGTAGGTAGCTGCAGTTATCATAGGGATAGTACACACCACACAGGCCATTCAAGCTACTGAACTGATCCGCTGTTTGATCTTGCATTCACCCTTGATCGCCTCCAACAGAATTAAGGGGGAAAATTGCATTTGTTTGTAGCCGATTAAACACTTCCGAAGCAGGGTGACTGCGATGAACAGCTACAACACTGGCATCTACCCAGCAATGTGGAGAATTGCCCAGGTGTGTCCTGTACACAAGAAACAGGACAAATCCAACCCAGCCATTTACCTCCCTATCAGTCTAGTCTCCATCATCAGCAAAGTGATGGAAGGGGTCAACCAACAGTGTTATCAGGCAGCACTTACTCAGCAATAACCTGCTCACGGACACTCAGTTTGGGTTCCACCAGGGTCACTCAGCTCCTGACCTCATTACAGCCTTGGTTCAAACATGGACAAAAGAGCTGAACGCCAGAGGTGAGGTGAGAGTTTCTGCCCTTGACATCAAAGCAGCATTTGACCGAATGTGGCATCAAGGAGCCCTAGCTAAACCGGAGTCAATGGGAATCAGGGGGGAAACTTTTCGTTGGTTGGAGTCATACCTGGCACAAATTAAGATGGTTGTGGTGGTTGGAGGTCAATCATTTCAGTCCCAGGACACCACTGCAGGAGTTCCTCAGGGTAATGTCCTAGGCCCAACCATCTTCAGCTGCTTCATTAATGACCTCCCTTCCAGCATAAGGCCAGAAGTGGGGATGATGTTCCGCACCATTCGTGACTCCTCAGATAATGAAGCAGTCCATGTCCAAATGCAGCAAGACCTGGACAATATCCAGGCTTGGGCTGACACAGTGTCAAGTTACATTTGCTCCACACAAGTGCCAGGCAATGAGAGGATCTAACAACGTCCCTTGACATTCAATGGCATTACCAACCCCCACTGAATCCCCCACAATCAACATCCATGGGGTTACCATCGATCAGAAACTGAACTGGACTAACCACATTAATACTGTGGCTACCAGGGCAGGTCAAAGACTAGGAATCCTATGGCCAGTAACTCATCTCCTGATTGCCCAAAGTCTGTCTACCATCTACAAGGCACAAGTCAGGAGTAATGGAATACTCTCCACTTGCCTGGATGAGTGCAGCTCCAACAACACTCAAGAAGCTCAACACCATCCAGGACAAAGCAGCCGCTTGATTGGCACCCCATCCACAAACATTCAAACCCTCCACCACCTACGAACAGTAGCAGCCATGTGTACCATCGACAAGATGCACTGCAGTAACTTACCAAGGTTCCTTAGACATCACCTTCCAAACCCTCAACCACTACCATCTAGAAGGATAGTATACAGTAGATTCCTGGGAACCCCACTACCTGGAGGTTCCCTTCCAAGTCGCTCACCATCCTGACTTGGAAATATATCGCCGTTTCTTCACTGTGGCTGGGGCACCACCCTGGAACTCCCTCCCTAACAGCACAGCGGGTGTACCTACACCTCAAGGACTGCAGCGGTTCAAGAAGGCAACTCACCTCCACCTTCTGAGGGCAATTAGGGATGGGCAATAAATACTGGCCTAACCAGCGACGCTCACGTCCCGTAAATGAATCGTCCGGTCAAACGTCAACAGCAGGAATTGAAATTGGAAAGTGCAGTCAGACTCTTGAAGCTTAAGCCTATTTTTTTGGATATTAAATTTCTGGACGTCCATCACTAATCACAAATAACCCAATGAAACGTGACTCAGGCATTCCACAATGAAATTATCTGCAGTGCATTGTAGAATATTTAACTTTTTATTAATGCTTTGCAGAGCTCGATTGACACGCTGGAAGGTGTCACACAGAGAGATTCTGGTTTACATCCACACTAATTGGCAGTTCTCATCCTTAATTGTCAAAAAAAAAAACAAGACAACGAGTTATAATGTCTGACTGGTGTGACAGCTTTCACATTAATACCCACTGCTGCATGTCTCACCCTGTCATTAGGAAACTTGGAAGAATTGTTTTGTAAATCACAGTTAAACTCTTTACCAGAACAAAGCAGGCGAAGAATCTGCTGTCGTTTGCACTGCGGACAGGTTTGATTCAGTGAATAATGTTACTGTTAATCTTTGTTGTGTTACTTCCGTCTGCAGATTATAAAGCAGAGGTTTATAGAAATGCATTAATTTGACATGACTGTGACAGCACTGTGTTTAATTTATCTTGATGCAGAAGGCAGTTAGAAGATATTTAGAACTTTGGAGATGTATCTTTCTTTAATCGTCAGAGGAAGAGATAGAAACATTACAGAGAGAGAGAGAGAAAAGGCCTTTCAGCCTGCGAGGCCTTGTCTACTTGGGGCCTATACACTGTCACTCAGTCGTGGAGCCCTCTCCCCTATCAGCAGCAATTGTCACTCTCTAGCCGTGAGTAACACTGACTTCATTCCTTGAAAAGGTCAGACAGTGGGGGCGATTCTCCCACATAATGACTAAGTGACAGGTGGATAAGCCACCACAGGCTGAAAGGCCTTTTCACCCCATCTCTCTCGCTCTGTTATGTTTTATGAAATCAGAGTCCACTTTCTATCCTCACAATTACAGAAAGATAAATCTCCGAAATTCGAAATATCTTTTCACAGCCTTCTGCGTCAGTATAAACTGGACAAGGTGCTGTCATGGTCGAAGGTTGCCACGCGCCAGGGTGCCAGCCCCTCTCCCTGACCACCCGGGGACTCCAATGGCCTCTGAACCCCTCCCCTGACATGGCCATCCCAACCGGTTTCTGTTTCTGGAGACAAGTTGGGATACCCTCAATCGCGACACAGGAGAGAAGATAGATGATTCAAAGGCTTTAATCATCAGAGAACTGTACAGCAGCCGAGACGTGTGCTCATTACATGCTGCCTGAGTGAGCCTTGTCTTATATACCGTTTCCTGGGGGCGGAGCCAGAGGCGGAGTCCCCCAGGGTTCCAAGCCCGGTCTTAAAGGGCCAATGCATTAAAGGTAAGGTACCGTTACAGCAGCTACTGATAACATTCATCACACAAGTGATGATTCCCACCGGTATCATGCTGTGCCAGTGGGAGTGGGAATTCCCGGGAGCTGGGAGACCCCAGCTTCGGACGGGCTGGGGATATTTAAATTAGTTTCAAGATTCATTGGGCGTGAACCAGATTGTGTCGGGTGTTGCAGGCTGCGAGCATCGTGCTCCATTCTCGACTGGCACAACCCCGTTTAGCGGCCATCTAGCTATTCTCCAGGGATAGTGGGAGGTCCACCAGGCGCAACAGGGCTGTAGAATCGCACCCCAGTGTCTCAAATGTCAGCTCCGTCAGAAACCAACCTGGCTTCTTTCTAAAGGTGCCTTGTTTGCTTCTCACTGAGGATGTTTATAAGGTTAGTCCTTTTATCCAGGATTGTCTTACATGGGAACCCATTGTCTGAGAGGCAGCTCTGTGCATTATTGGACAGCATTTGCTAAATAATCCTGACAACCAATTTAAGATGGTCAGTCGGGCTCACAGTGTGGCTCATCTGCATATATTAATACACAGGGTTATGTTTTTTGCAGACAGAAAGAACATGTATTTCTGTCTGCAGCACGGTAGCATAGTGGTTAGCATAAATGCTTCACAGCTCCAGGGTCCCAGGTTCGATTCCCGGCTGGGTCACTGTCTGTGCGGAGTCTGCACGTCCTCCCCGTGTGTGCGTGGGTTTCCACCGGGTGCTCCGGTTTCCTCCCACAGTCCAAAGATGTGCGGGTTAGGTGGATTGGCCATGCTAAATTGCCCGTAGTGTCCTAAAAAGTAAGGTTAAGGGGGTGTTGTTGGGTTACGGGTATAGGGTGGATACGTGGGTTTGAGTAGGGTGATCATTGCTCGGCACAACATTGAGGGCCGAAGGGCCTGTTCTGTGCTGTACTGTTCTATGTTCTATGTTCTATGTATACGCATTGCAACTGTTACAGCTAAACAAAATAGGTGATAGCCATTCGCTGGTTCATTCCTCAGAGCACTGCCTTGACTAATCAGAATCAAACTGCCTGGTTTAAGTTTCAAACAATCGTTGGCAGTTAACTGCCAATCACTATTGACTGGTGCATTCTCTCTGGCAATGCATCTACCAATCAGAGTCCACTGGCCAACTGATCAGCACCTTCTTCCCATACAGTATGATGTTGTTGTTTCCCCTGACATTGGTATTGGTATTCTTGTGATTGCCCTGATGAGTGCAAGACAAAAAGCTTTGACAGAATGTCTTTTTTTCTGCCATACTCCTGCTCTTCCTTCACTAAGCAGCCGTTCTTCAAGTTCAAACTCTTATGTGTGAAAAACGAAAATAAAACATTTTTGGATCCTGTGTTGTGTCTGTGAATTCTGAGACTGAGATTGAGCAGGCAATGTGTTTGCTGTACCTCAGTGTCATAGCTTCCAGCTGTGCGAAAAGCAAATAAAACATTCTCTCAATCTCTCCTTGAGTTCTTGCCTGTGGAAACAGAGGCTGGGATTCTCCGTTGCGAGTTCCGCCTTGTTGCCGCTGTCAGCGAGGAAAGAGACTTTGGTGCTCAGACCGGAGAATCTCGGCGGTGTGAACGGACGGAGAATCCTCCCCAGTCTCTCCCTGTTTACTCTGACAAAAGGCACCTCATGTGAAAGACAAGTCTGCAGCACTCGCCCAGGACTGCACTGACATGCTGGCCTAGCTTACACCATTAAGCCCTGAAGCAGAGCTTGACCCTACAAACTTCTCGCTCAGGCTGGGGTAGTTTACAACGGAGATAAGTTAACACCGATGGATTACTCTGAAGATGCTACCAAGTAAAAGCAAGTCGGCCTTTAGATTGCCTCAAGTCTTCCATTGCGAAGAGAGGGCGGCACGGTCGCACAGTGGTTCGCACGGTTGCTTCACAGAGCCGGGGGACCCGGGTTCAATACCCGGCTTGGGTCACTGTCTGTGCGGAGGCTGCATGTTCTCCCCGTGTCTGTGTGGGTTTCCTCCGGGTGCTCCGGTTTCCTCCCACAAGTCCCGAAAGACGTGTTCATTAGGTGAATTGGACATTCTGACTTTGCCTTCAGTGTACCCGAACAGGCGCCGGAGTGTGGCGACTAGGGGATTTTCAGTCTGGGTGGAGTTTGCACCTTCTCCCCCATGTCTGTGTGGGTTTCCTCCGGGTGCTCCGGTTTCCTCCCACAGTCCAAATATGTGCAGATTAGGTGGATTGGCCATGATAAAATTGCCTCTTATTGTCCAAAAGGGCAGGTGGGGTTACTGGGTTACGGGGATACAGTGGAGGTGTGGGGTTAAGTCAGGTGCTCTTTCAGTAGGTCAGTGCAGACTCGATGGGCCGAATGGCCTCCTTCTGCACTGTTGATTCTATGATATGATACAAATAATACAGTCTGAGGTAAACAGGGTGAAGAGCAGAAGGCAAATCAAAATGAAAATGTGTAGCAGTCACCTAGAAACCTCTGTGACAAAAGCCTTTCTGTGGTGTGGACGGGAACTCCACGTCAGTCAGAAGTATTGACTGTAGATTTGTGTCACAGAGCAACATGAGCACCCAGAGACTGTCTTTGTGGAAGCTTTAGACCTTTTCCTATCCACTTTTGAGAATCAAAAAAATGTGTGGCTTTCCTGAAACCTTTACCAGCCTTATTTGTTCACCATGTTTCTGGGTTAGCTCCAACTTCCAGTTCCAGGCACCGCCCTTCAGGAATGCCTCAGGGAGGGTGCAGAAGTGATTCCCAGGAATGGTTCCAGGGATGGAGGGCTTTAGTTGGAGGGATGGTGGAGAAGCTGGGCTTGTTCCTCTTGGAGCAGGAAAGGTGAGGAGGAAATTTGATAGGGATGTTCAAAATCCTCGACTGGACAGGGCAGGAAGCGGAGAAACCGTTCCCATTGACGGCATGGGTGAAGGACCAGGGTTCGCGGGTTTTATAGCTGAGGAACCAAAAGCGACATGCCGGGAAACGTTTGCACAGTGGTTAGGATCTGGAATGCACTGCCTGAGAGCGTGGTGGAATCGGGGCTTTCAAAGGGGAGTTGGGATGAGGCCCTGAAGAGAAAGGTGGGGGGGGGGGGGGGGGGGGGGGGGGCGCCGAACCAGCTGAGTTGCTGTTGCAGAGAGCCGGTGGGGACATAACAAGGCTGTCAACCCCCTTCTGTGCTGTAGCTCTTCTGTAAGTTGTGGTGTGGAGCAACAGGAACATTGATCAGCTTGGAGAGACTGCGTCGCAGAAACTGCAGAATCAAACCTAAAACTAAGGAGGTGACTAATCTCTTCTCAGGATATCATAGAATCCTTACAGTGCAGGAGGAGGCCATTCAGCCCATCAACTCTACACAAACCATCCAAAACATCACCCGACCTGGGTCCACACCCTAACCCCATAATTTAACCTACACATTTTTGGACAGTAAGGGGGAATTTAGCATGGCCAATCCACCTAACCTGCACATCTATGGACTGTGGGAGGAAACCGGAGCTCCCGGAGGAAACCCACGCAGACACGGGGAGAACGTGCTGACTCCACACAGTCACCCAAAGTCAGAATCGAACCCGGGTCCCTATGAGGTAACAGTGTTAACCACTGTGCTATCCTGGGAATTGTTATTGTTCATCGCTAGTTGCTCTGGGTACAACTGAGAGTCCATTGCAGAGAAGCAACTCTGTTGGTGCAGCACTGGAGTTACATGAACGAATGGCCAGAAACAGCAGGGTAGAGGTGGCAGCATAATGGCTTTGCAACTGGGCTAGTAATTCTGAGACATGGACTAATCATTTGCAGGTGCGGGTTCAAATTCCACCCTTGCAACCATGAAATTACGGGACCGTCATAAATCCGTGTGATCCACTCATGACGTCAGGATTTACATTCTGTGAATGAATAAGTCAAAATATGAATATTGTTGAAAATAGAGACAGGTTGCCAAAGAATCTTGCACTCATCAGAACACGCACAAGAATGTCAAATTTCAGCAATCACAAGAATTAATGCTGCGGAAGACAAGGGTGCTCATTGCTTTGCAAGTCAATTCTAATTGCCAGTGGGGAAAGCAACTTCCCGAGTAATTTAAAAATGGTACAAGGTTTGGGCATATTCCTTTTGTTTGCAGAGAATGGGTCCCTGTGTGTTAATGTATGTCGCTTCCAGCAAGCGTGAATGAGCCAAGTTACGAGCTTGACTGATTATCTTCAATTGGTTGTCAGTGTAGCCATTAGCATACTCAGGGTTGTTCAGCAAGTGCTGCCCAATAGCAGAATCACATCTAACAGTCGATGTTTTGCGTTTTGCAAGACGCTGAGTACTGTCTGCATTCTGCCCATTACAAAAAAAGGAACAAAAGATTCCATTCTCTCAAGATACTATTTGGCTGTAAAGTGCTTTGGGACATTCTGCAGTCGCTAGAGGCACCATATAAATGCAACCTTGCTCTTTCTCGGACAGCCCGTCAAGTGAACAATTACTCAGAGCTCAAGACTCTCGTGGGTAAAGCATTGACTAGTTCAGCCATATAGGCCAAGAGGGTCAATAGGTTGGGTCAGAGGATCTCTGAGTCAGGATGACGATATGATCATCCGTGAACCAGATGGATTTTTCCATCAATTGGCAATGGTTTTTATGGGCATCGTTAGACTTTTAATTCCAGGGGGGGGGGGTTTTTTAATTGAAATTCAAATTTCACCATCTGCTGTGGTGGGATTTGAACCCGGGTCCCCAGAGCTTTGACCTGCACCAGATGGTCAATGACAATGCCTCTCCACCACTGTCTTCCCATGGTGTACAAAACACCTTTGTCGGAGAAGGGAATATTTCTCAACTTCGAAATGACCCAAAGTTATTTATGGCCAATTCAATATTTTTGTGGTGTGATCACTGTCACAATGTAGGACAGTAGCATGTGTTTGGGGGGGGGGGGGGGGGGGGGGGGGCACGGTGGTACTGTCTCGTAATCCAGAAACCCAGGCTAATGCTCTGGGACCACGGGTTCAAATCCCACCATCACGGCTGGTGGAATTTAAATTCAATGAATTAATCTGCAATTAAAAATTAGTAATGGGGACCATGAAATGATCATTGGCTTGTCATAAAAACCCACATGGTTCACTAATGTCCTGAGTGAATGCAAGTTCATTGGTCAAGGGCTCCCTTGAGGAAAGGAAATTTACCGTCCTTACCTGGTCCGGCCCACATGTGACCCTAGACCCGGTTTGACTCTTGACCACCCCCTGGTGGCCTGGCAAGCCATTCAGTTCGAGGGCAATGAGGGAACAAACGCTGGCCAATGCCACCTGTGTCGCACGAAAGAATGAACAAAGAGCGGTGCAATTACTTTTTTTTTTCTTTCTTAGGGACCCCACTCGCCGCCCGGTGCCGTATCACTACTACGAACCCACGGGGATCGACGAATGCACGATGTACATCTCGCATGAGCTGGGACGCAAGGGGAGCCACCACCGGTTCATCACAGAGAAGCAAGTCTTTGCCCGGTGGGCAGGGGGATACAGCATCCACTTCCACCAGCCGGAATGGGAACCGGAGCCACCGCCGGCTTCCAATCACACGGAAAGCGCGGCCTGGTGGAGATGAGGAAACCCAAGGCACATGTGACCAAGCTCGGGGGTGGGGGGGCGGGGAGGGGGGGGGCTCTCATTTTTCTTCCAATTCAACATCTCTTGAGCGAGAAAGAACAAACTTGTGTTTGCCTCACGCCGTTCATGACCTCACGCCCACTTTGGGAGTGAGGCCACTGTTGTAATGACTGAGGAGATTCCAAGATGGCTGCTTCTGCAGCGCTGACATCACCTGCGTCCCAGGAAACGGAGCTGAGGGATCCTTTCAGATCGAGGACAGCGGCGTTCTCATTTTAGGAAAAGAGAGGAAACGGCATTTGATTTATCGACACTGGTTTAATCGAGCCTGTGGCCTCTGCAATCCTCGCAGTGATTTTTTTTTAAACATTTCTGGAGGTAGCTTCCCGATCGATGACCTGTAATATCATTTGTATTGGAGGCAATTTATTATCCCACTGAGTGTCACTTCTGAACTTTCGCTGACATTTTAACCAAATACCACAGGCAGCTCGAAGTCGAAGCAACTAATTAATCTTCCTGTGCACCGAGAGCTCCTTGTGAGAGAGCACTAGCGGGAGAATGCATGGGGAGAAATTCAGCTCAGGCCCCATCTACTATTCTGAGGTTGGCAGCATTAGGGACTGAAGGATGTCACCAGCTCCTCGGGCCTGTACCATGGCAGATCAGGAGCGATCTGTCTATCTGAACTCCATCGTCCTGCCTTGGCTCCGTAACTTTGAATACCCAGACCTGACAAAAATGGATCTCAATTTTGAATTGTTCAACACACACAAACCTAACATCTTTTTGAGGGGAAGAGTTTCACGCGTCCACTATCCTTTGTGTGAGGAAGTTGTTCTTCCTCTAACAGTCGAGGAGTAATTTTTCCCCCCTGCTATCCGAGTCCTTCATTACCTCATAAACCACAATTACCCACGATTTGCTACACTCAATGAAGTGAATTTTACTCTGCTCTTTAAATTGTAATAAACAACAAATGGTGTTCCCGGACTGTTAGAAAGATCAGCAACCACCTGCTCCTGTTCATATTCAGACATTAATGGACTTTTTAAGTGCATAAAATCAGAAGTCCATTCAAGTGCACTAACATAGATCATTGCAAGGTGCTAATTATCACAATAATGCAACTAATGTCATCTCTTTGACTTTTAGGGACCTGCTTTAGCTCACAGCCTGCCAGCTCTTCCTCAGCTCCAACACAACTTCATCAAAAAAAATGTATTGTGTATAAGAGGGTGAGACACTTGCCTATTAATCAGCAGCCGCCTTTGGCTCTCGATGTACGTTTGATAGAATCTCTGCAATGTTGAAATGAAATGAAGTGATTCAGGTTCAATTCCGGCCTCGTGTGACCGTCTGTGTGGAGTTTGCACTTTCTCCCCGTGTCTGGGACGTGGTGCAGAAATGAAATGAAATGAAAACCGCTTATTGTCACGAGTCGGCTTCAAATGAACTTACTGTGAAAAGCCCCTAGTCGCCACATTCCGGCGCCTGTTCGGGGAGGCTGGTACGGGAATTGAACCATGCTGCTGGCCTGTCTTGGTCTGCTTTAAAAGCCAGCGATTTAGCCCAGCGCTAAACCAGAGGAGGCTGTTTGGCCCACTCCCCCATCCCACCCCTGTGACCCCGCCCAACCTTTTGGACGTTAAGGGGCAATTTAGCACGGCCAATCCACCTAACCTGCACATCTTTGGACTATGGGGGGGAACTGGAGCACCCGGAGAAAACCCACGCAGACACGGGGAGAAAGTGCTAACTGCACACAGACAGTCACCCGAGGCCGGAATTGAACCCGGATCCCTGGCGCTGTGAGGCAGCAGTGCTAACCACCGTAATAATAGTAATCACTTATTGTCACAAGTAGGCTTCAGTGAAATTACTGTGAAAAGCGCATAGTTGCCACATTCCGGTGCCTGTTCGGGGAGGCCGGTACGGGAATTGAACCCGCGCAGCTGGCCTTGTTCTGCATTACAAGCCAGCTATTTAGCCCGCTGTGCTAAACCGTACCACCATAAAGAATTTTACATGCTTCAATTATATCAATTCTTTTCTTCTAAACTCCAGAGAATATAAATCGGCTCTACTCGAAATCTCCTCATGGAACAGCAGAATGAATCTTCATTGTACCCCGTCCAAGGCAGCTGATTCCTGCAGGAAGGAGACCAAAACTGTATAGAATGCTATGGGGGTGGTCTATGTAACAGTAGTAAGACTTCCTTACTCGCATATTCCAATCCCTGGCAATAAAGGGCAATGTACCATTTGCCTTCCTAATTGCTTGCTGTACTTACATGTCTAGGTTCTGTGATTGATCACACAAGGACTCCCAAGTCCCTACAACACCATCTTTTACTAATTTCTTACTGTTTAGAAACAATTCTGCTCTTCCATTCTGCCTATCGAAGTGGATAATTTCACACAACCCGAATTACAATCAGTTATCCGCCGCATATAGGGGGCAGCACGGTAGCCTGGTGGATAGCACAATCGCTTCACAGCTCCAGGGTCCCAGGTTCGATTCCGGCTTGGGTCACTGTCTGTGCGGAGTCTGCACATCCTCCCCGTGTGTGCGTGGGTTTCCTCCGGGTGCTCCGGTTTCCTCCCACAGTCCAAAGATGTGCGGGTTAGGTGGATTGGCCATGCTAAATTGCTCTTAGTGTCCAAAATTGCCCTTAGTGTTGGGTGGGGTTACTGGGTAATGGGGATAGGGTGGAGGTGTTGACCTTGGGTAGGGGGTAGGGTGCTCTTTCCAAGAGCCGGTGCAGACTCGATGGGCCGAATGGCCTCCTTCTGCACTGTAAATTCTATGTAATCTATATCCCCGGCAGCCTCTTTACAACCTCCTTACTGCTTATTTCCTCACCTTGCTTTGTTTCGAAAGTAAACGGGGAAACATTAAACTCGATTCCTTCATCGGAGACATTGATGCAGATTTTCTTTAATTGGCCACGGGATGTGGGCGTCGCTGCTTAGGCCAGCATTAGTTGCCCGTACCTAACTGCCCTTGAGAAGGTGGTGGTGAGCTGCCTTCTTTTGGATCGCTGCTGTCCAGGTGGTGTAGGTACATCCACAGTGCTGTTAGGGAGGTAGTTCCGCCATTTTGACCCAAAGGCGATGAAGGAATTGCAATATATTTCCAAATTAGGATGGTGAACACCTGGAAGGGGAACTTCCAGGTAATGTTCGCAAATGTCTGCTGCTCTTGTCCTCCTGGGTGATAGCAGCCATGAGTTTGGAAGATGCAGATGTTTGCAGGTGATACCCACCGTGGTCTGTGGTGGAGGGAGTGAACATTTAAGCACGTTTAAGCTGGTGTGTGGGATGTCATTGAAGGTGGCTGCTTAGATCTGCACAATGTCAAGCTTAATGAGATGGAGATGCCGGCGTTGGACTGGGGTGGACACAGTGAGAAGTCTGACAGCATCAGGTTAAAGTCCAACAGGTTTGTTTGGAATCACTAGCTTTCAGAGCACTGCTCCTGCATCAGCTGAGTGAAGAGGTAGGTTACACAACTTTAACAACGTTTTACACAACTGGGCAGCACAGTGGCACAGTGGTTAGCACTGTCGCTTCACAGCTCCAGGGTCCCAGGTTCGATTCACGGATTGGGTCACTGTCTGTGCGGAGTCCGCACGTTCTCCCCGTGTGTGCGTGGGTTTCCTCCGGGTGCTCTGATTTCCTCCCACAGTCCAAAGATGTGCAGGTTAGGTGGATTGGCCGTGATAAATTGCCCTTAGTGTCCAAAAGGGTTGGTTGGGGATGTGTTGGAGGTGTGGAGTGCTCTTTCCAAGGACCGGTGCATACTCGATGGGCCGAATGGCCTCCTCCACTGCAAACTCTATGATTTAATGAAGTAGGCTTACATTAACACTGCAATGACGTTATTGTTGAAAGCCCCTAGTCCCCATTATTCCAGCACCTTTTCGGGTACACAGAAGGAGAATTCAGAATGTCCAATTCACCTAACAGCACATCTTTCGGGACTCGTGGGAGGAAACCAGAACACCCGGAGGAAACCCACGCGGACACGGGGAGAACGTGCAGACTCCGCACAGACAGTGACCCAAGCCGGGAATCGAACCTGGCACCCTGATGCTGTGAAGCAACTGTGCTAACCACCGTGCCACCCTCAGGGTCATGAACGAAATCTCCAGAAATGTACCCAGCCAGAATTGGCAACCAGCTCAGCACACACTCAGGCAAACTCCACAGTGCAGAGCTGGCTCACTCATACCCCAGAGGCCTAGTCATAGCCTGTGGTAGAAATAAAATAATGCCAGATTGTGGATGGATAATGGATCTCTAAAGCCAACTGTTACAACTCATGGATGGAGGGGGTTATGTAGGAAGTGTGACGTTCATGGCAGCACGGGGCAGCATGGTAGCATTGTGGATAGCACAATTGCTTCACAGCTCCAGGGTCCCAGGTTCGATTCCGGCTTGGATCACTGTGCGGAGTCTGCACGTTCTCCCCGTGTGTGCGTGGGTTTCCTCCGGGTGCTCCGGTTTCCTCCCACAGTCCAAAGATGTGCAGGTTAGGTGGATTGGCCAGGATAAATTGCCCTTAGTGTCCAAAATTACCCTTAGTGTTGGGTGGGGTTACTGGGTTATGGGGATGGGGTGGAGGTGTTGACCTTGGGTAGGATGCTCTTTCCAAGAGCCGGTGCAGACCCGATAGGCCGAATGGGCTCCTTCTGCATTGTAAATTCTATGATGACAGGAATTTAAAGCTTGAAAAGAAGATGGATGGAGCTGAGGTGGGGTTGGACAATTTTATTTCAAATAAGACCTGGAGGTTGTGATGAGTTTGGGTCAGCTTCAGATAGTTGCTGGAGAGAAGGATAGAGTTGGTGGCTCAGGAACAATGTGGCAGCCACCAGGGGCAATAACTTTACCTGACATTTAACTGGAGGATATTTCTATCCAGTAGCTGCTGTCAGAGAAGCATGAAATGAAAATCACTTATTGTCACAAGTAGGCTTCAAATGACGTTACTGTGAAAAGCCCCTAGTCACCACATTCCGGCGCCTGTTCGGGGAGGCTGGTACCGGAATCGAACCGTGCTGCTAGCCTTCCTTGGTCTGCTTTAAAAGCCAGCGATTTAGCCCAGTGTGCTAAACCAGCTCCTATTTGTGGCAGGAGAGAGAGAAATGGGAAAGGGGGGAGAGAGAGAATGGGAAAGAGGGAGAGAAATAAGAAAAGGAGAGGGAGAATGAATCAGAGTCACTGGAAGGGCTGAAACGTTATGTGGAGTTCGAGCTGAGAATCGCTCTCTCCCCCCCCCCCCCCCCGGCCGCCCCCAACGGTGTGGAACAAGATGATGTCACCGAACGATAGCATATATCCCACCACCCCTTCCTGAGCTCCTCTGCTGCTGAAACCCTCACTCACGTCGTTTGTCACCCGAACTATTCCGAAGGCCTCTTTCCATCCTCCATAAACGCCAACTCATCCCGCTGCCTATTTGCGAACGCAACCCATTGGCTCATCTGCCAGACCCAGCAAGGCCTCAATTAAAAAACTTCCCACCCTTTGGTTCAAATCCCTCCTTTGGCCTTTGTCCACCATTTCTCTGTAACCTCCTCCAGTCTCACATAAACACAAGTTATTGTTGGACATGAGAAACAATCAGGAGCGACGGGTGAATGTGGATTGTCCAAGAAGTGGATTTGAGGGATTCTGGTTTAATGGAGCGTGGAATCTATGTGTGCGCAGACTTTCTGCTTGCACGCTGTGATCTGTTCCCATCCTATCCCAGGCCTGTCACTTGATCTGATGCGCGCATCTCAAATAAAAGATAGCTGCCCTGCCTCCTCCTCTTGCTTTCTCTCTGTAACATTCCAAATTAAATGCTCAGCAGGAGTTTACCATCACACCGTCTGTGATCATCTAAACAAGGCTGCTGTCACCTCTGTAGGAACATCAAGCTGTTTCAATCACCTCGAGGCGCTGGTGAAGGTGCAAAACCCATTTACATGGATGATGTCAGAACTGTCGAGGTGTAATTGTGAGGAAAAGCGGAGCAGGCCGTGGTTTTCTTCTCAAGAAAAGAGAAGACAGGTGTAACCAGTCAAAAACTAGGGGACTTCAATAAAAGAGCACCTGACAGGCCACTGCGCAAGGCTATGGACCAAGTACTGGAGAATGACCATTAGACCATAAGACATAGGAGCAGAATTAGGCCACTCAGTCCATCGGGTCTGCTCCGCCATTCAATCATGGCTGATGTTTTTCTCATCCCCCCCGTTCTCCTGCCTTCTCCCCATAACCCCTGATCTCCTCATTAATCAAGAACCTGAAACCGTAAGAGGTCGAATGGGATTAGGGCAGATAGGTGCTTGTCGGCCAACGCAGACACGGCGGGCCGAAGGGCCTCTTTCTGTGCTGTACAACTCTGAGGGAGCGATTCTCGGCGTCGGAAGGTGGCCCGTTATTGGCCGGTAGTCCCGCGGGTCTCAATGGGATTTCCTATTTAATCTACCCCACACCACCGGGGGTGGGGGGAGGGGTTGCCATCGGCAGGACCGGAAGATACTACCGGGATGAACAGACGGAAGATCTCACCCTTGTGACTCTGTGACTAAGATTGTGAATAATAAAAGTTCAGGAGGGCCATCTTTACCCAGAGAATGGTGAAACTTCCAACACAAGGAGTACTTCCGGTGAGTGGAAGGGCTGCATCTGGGGGAATCTGGCTCGGTACGCGAGGGAGAAAGGAATGATCTTTGAAGGGGGTCAGCTGAGGACGGGTAGGGGGGAGCATGAACCCCGACATTTCCGTGTTGTGAGTTGTATATAATTTAGTTTGATTCAAATGTTTGATCAGCCGTTTTGATTGGAACCGTAGGAGCCGAACAAAATCTGCAGTCAATGGAGACATGAGTTCATTGAGGGGCAGCAAACAACACCACTCCACTTAATCAATACTTACCCTGAAACAACAGCTCGGCATCTGTCGCGCCTGACAAAAGTGAATAAATCTGCAAGTCAAACTGTTTTAGTCTCTTATTTGATTGGAGTTTTGACAGTGACCCATACGGCTTCTTTTCGCTAAGTGCCTCCTTCTAATCAGCTCCGCCGCAAGAGGAGATTGTAAAGAAAACAACTCTGAGAATACATAAGTTGTTATAATTTAATAACGACCGAAGCAAGGAGTGTGAGACTGCAGAGTGACAACACTTCCAGTTTCTTAGGTTAGCAGGGACACAGCTGGTAACCTCAGAGTCAGAGTTCAAACCTTCCCTCCAACCTCCCCCTCAGGGGTTGGAGTTCATATTCCAGGATGACCCTCAAGTGCATTCCTGAGGGAATGCCACACTGTTGGAGGCGTGGGATGAAACATTAAATCTGCCCCCTTGGATGTAAATGAATGGGCGACACAGTGGTTAGCACTGCTGCGTCACAGCACCAGGGCCCCAGGTTCAATTCCGGCCTCGGGTCACTGTCTGTGCAGAGTCTGCACGTTCCCGCCGTGTCTGCGTGGGATTCTTCCGGGTGCTCCGGTTTCCTCCCACACTCCAAAGATGTACAGGTTTGCCCAGGATAAACTGCCCCTTAGTATCCAAAAGGTAAGTTGAGGCTACGGGAATAGTGTGGAGGTGTGTGTCTTTCAGAGGTTGGTATGGACTGGATGGGTCGAATGGCCTCCTTCTGTACTGTAGGGATTCTGTGATCACCCCTTGTGCTAAGTATTCTATGTTCCTCCAGCTGTCTACACCAATAGCTCCTGGATCCCTTTCCTCACTGTCTTTAGTGACAATCTTAAATTGATTAATCCTTCCCATTAACTCCCCAACCTCGAGGAAATTGTCTTTCCTTGTGCATCCTTTCAACAATCTTCTTTTAGCTGCTCCAATGAAAGTAGTCCAATCTTCTCAAAAGTTTTCTCATAATTACATCCATACATAGAAGTTACAGTGGAGAAGGAGGCCATTCGGCCCATCGAGTCTGCACCAATTGTCGGTTCACAGACCCGGACATTATCCTGGGAAATACTGGAATATATTAACAGAAAGAAAAACATGCACTTGGAAAATCATAGTATGATCAGAACAAATAAACTTGGTTCATTAAATGTAACTAATTTGTTTAACAAATTTTTTGGAGTTTTTTTGAAGATGTAACTAATAGGGTAGATAAAGGGCAACAAGTCGATGTGGTATACCTGAATTTAAGGTGCCACACAAAAGGAGTTGTAGGTAATATATCAGCATGGATAGAGGATTGGTTAACAGATAGGAAATTCACGGATGTCCAAGAAAGATTCATTAACTTGGTCCCTGGAAACAAGGGGGTTGTCCTGTGATGAGAGCCTGAGTAAATTGGGCCTATATTCTCTTAGAGGAATGGGAGATGATCTCATTTAAATGTACAAGATTCTGAAAGGGCTTGCGAGGTTGTCCTTGCTGGTCGGGGCATCTAAAACACGGGGACACAGTCCAAGGATAGGGGGCCGATCATTTAGCAAAGCCGTGAGGGATTGTGAATCTTTGGAATTCTGTACTCCAGAGGGCTGGGGATTGTCCATCGTTGAATATATTTAAGACTGGAATAGATGGATTTTTGGTCTCCCAGGGAACCAATGGATTTGGGGAAAGGGCGGGGAAGTGGAGTCGATGGGCCATATGGTCTACTCATGGTCCGATTTCTGCTGTTCCACTGAATCTGTATTGCAAACTCCGGATGGGTTTGATAGCTTTTCGGCTCTTTAACTATGTCCTAAACAGCACTTTGCACACACTTACATACTCCTACCTATGATCTATTATCTAGGTATCAAGGTATAAGGTTCAACCACTGGTCATTGAAAGGTAGTAATGTGAAGCTAGACCATCTGACATAACAAAATGCTGGGATATTGAGGTTAAAACTTTTATTTTCACTATTCCTTCCCAGAATGTGGGCATTGGTGGCCTGACTGGCATTTATTTCCATCCCTGGTTACCCTGAGAAGGTGGTAAGGAACTTCTTGATCCGCTGCAGTCCAGGTGGTGAAGATGCTTCCGGCGGAGTTGTAGGTAGGAGGTTCACCCAGCGACAATGAAAGAAGGCCAATATACCGCCAGGTCAGGAGGGTTTGCAACTTGGAGGGCAACTGGGAGGAGATGATGTTCCTGCTGCCCTTGACGTTGTAGGCCAGTGATGGGCAAGCTTGGCTGGTGAGTAGGCCACAGGATTGACCCTCCTTCATCTCAGTGGGCCGCAGGGTTAAAATCGGGGCTTGTTCACGCACCATGTCCCTTGAATAAGATTGAATACATTTAATACACGCCGAATATTTCATAATGAGGTGAGAAAATGCTCAATCATTCATTTATTAATAGGACTATCGTCAACTTGACGGTTAAAAATAAAATAAATATTTACGCTTGTTTGGACGCGGAGGGAGCGCACGGCTCTCACAGTCAGTGTTGTGAGCAATCAGCACGCACCTCACATCACTCGCTCTTGTGAATCACAGGAAAACGTGGAAGGAAAGCAGGGGAGTGTGGCCACTCTGCGTGCGGACAGCAGTCAACAAAATATCTCGTGGCTCGCACTCAGAATCCTGACTGACCGCATGTGGTCCCTGGGCCGCAGGTTGGTCCAGATGGTGGAGGGTGTGGGTTGGGCAGGGGGGGGGGTGGTTACTGTAATGCATCCTGTCGATAGCACACACTGCAGCCACGGTGTGCCGGTGGCGGAGGGAGTGAAGGTTGATGGTGGTGGACGGACTGCAGGTCAAGCAGGCGATATTTGTCCTGGATGGCATCGCCCATCTTGAGTATTGTGGCTGCTACCAAACAAACAATTCTTCCAGGCTGCAGTACTGCCGTTATCAATGTTTTTTAAAAAAATAGAAGCTGAGGCAAGATTGACTGACTGCAGCTGTGGTTCCCTGAGATAATTGAATTGTCCAATCTATTTGGAGACATGACATATGAACTTAGAAAGCCTTACCAGCATAAATCCCGCGTCAATATTTTGATTCTCAGTCTGACAGTTGGCCCCTTATAAGTACAGAGACTTTTCAGAGTGACAAGAGAGTCAACATCTGAAAAATACCGATTCAGGCACATCCAATATAGAAACGCAGAAAATAGGAGCAGAAGGAGGCCATTCGGCCCTTCGAGCCTTGCCACCAGTCATTATGATCATGGCTGATCATCAATTTCAGTACCCTGATCCCGCCTTCCTCCCTAATCCTTTGATTGCATTAGCCCAAAGAGCGATATCTAATTCCTTCTTGAAATTACACAACGTTTTGGCCTCAACTACTTTCTGCCGTAGCAAATTCCACAGATCCACCACTCTCTGGGTGAATAAATTTCTCCGCACCTCAGTCCTAAAAGGTTTACCCCTTATCCTCAAACTTTGACCCCTAGTTCTGGACTTCCCCACCATCAGGAACATTCTTTCTGAATCTAACCGGCCTAGTCCTGTTAGAATTTTGTACGTTTCTATGAGATCCCCTCTCACTCTTCTAACTCCAATGAATATAATCGTTATCAACTTAGTCTCCCTTCATATGACAGTCCCGCCATCCCAGGAATCAGCCTGGTAAACCTTCGCTGCACTCCCTCCATAGCAAGGACATCCTCAGAGAAGGTCACCAAAACTGCACACAATACTCCAGGTGTGGCCTCACCAAGGCCCTGTGCAATTGCAGTAAAAACCATTAAAACAATGCAAGCTTCCTTTTTTTATTCATTCATGGGATGCATGCGTTGCTGGCTAGGCCAGCAATTATTGCCCACCTGTACTTACCCTTGACACAGTATCATAGAATTTACAGTGCAGAAGGAGGCCATTCGGCCCATCAAGTCTGCACCGGCTCTTGGAAAGAGCACCCTACCCAAGGTCAACACCTCCACCCTATCCCCATAACCCAGTAACCCCACCCAACACTAAGGGCAATTTTGGACACTAAGGGCAATTTAGCATGGCCAATCCACCCAACCTGCACATCTTTAGTCTGTGGGAGGAAACCGGAGCATCCGGAGGAAACCCACCCACACACGGGGAGGATGTGCAGACTTCGCACAGACAGTGACCCAAGCCGGAATCGAACCTGGGACCCTGGAGCTGTGAAGCAATTGTGCTACCCACAATGCTACCGTGCTGCCCTAAAGTGGTGAGTAGTGGTGATCTGCCTCCTTGAACCATTGCAGTCCCTGTGGTATAGATACACCCACTGTGTTCCAAGATTCTGACCCAGCGACAGTGAAGGAGCGGCGATATATTTCCAAGTCAGGGTGGTGAGTGACTTGGAGGGGAACCTCCTGGCGGTGGGGTTCCCAGGTATCTTCAGCCCTTGTCCTTCGAGATGATAGCAGTCAAGGGTTTGGAAGGTGCTGTCTAAGGAGTTTTGCTTCCTGCAATGCACCTTGTAGATGGTACACGGAGCTGCCACTGCGCGTCCGTTGTGGAGGGAGTGAATGTTTGTGGATGGGATGCTAATTACGTGGGCTGCTTTGTCCTGGATAGTGTTGAGCTTCTTGGGTGTTGTCAGAGCTGCACTTATACTAAACCTCAGTAATTGCCCAAAGGAACAAGGGCACTCGTTTACCCACTAAACCAAACCCAATATCTAACTCTGTCTGTACAGCTCACCAGAACAACATGCCACGCAAGCACAGCGACGTCAACGCTTGTATCCTCCCAATATTCATAGAACGGGTGTAAGAGAAAAGTGCCTTTAATCACCTGAAGATGTCCCATGACACCTTGCAGTCAATGAAGTAGTTTTAAAATCTCATTTTTGAAGAGGAGAAACGGCCACTCCAATACCCGCTTCCTGCACTGATGGGCCAGCCTGGATCTTGTGCTGAAGTCTCTCGACTCGAACTCACAGAATAACCTTCCGGGTCAGTGGCCTGAGTGCTACCACTGAGCCGTGGTTAACAGCAGCAATGGGAGGTAGACAAGAGGTTAGTTGCACGCAATGGTGACGCTGTTGCCAGGGTTACAGCCGCTCTCAGTAACCGTTGAATGTAGTTCTGCACCTGTCCAAGCACTCAGTGGCTACTGAAGTGGAAACTAAAGCATTGACCCCAATTATGGATTTACATACCAGCCGGCAATTAACCTACATTTAAAGATTGTGAAATGATCATGGTTTTTGCTGATCCATATCAAGTGAGAACAGGTCGAAGCAATGTACTGAACTAGAACTCAGTCACTGCTTGGTTTAACACCGCATGTTTAACTTGATGACTGCTGACTAATATGGCATTTAAGGGATGGTTGCATTGCTGACACAGGGTGGTGTTCGGAAAGGAGGGCACTCAGGAAATTCTCTCCCGGGCAGTCCCTTGAAACGAGGCTTGTCACATTGTTCTGGCTGATCAGGAAACTCTCCCGCTCTTCCAGCCTGACCGAGGGAGTACTGGAAGGATTTGCTGGTTGATAATCGTGTTCTTTGCTCACGTCCTGGACTGGGACGTGACCCTGGAGCTTCTTACTCAAAGGTAGCAACGCAACGCAGGACAAAGCGCAGGAAACGAAGGCCCCTACTCCTGATGGAATTTCCTGACTATTCAGGCATTAGTGGAAAGCCCATTAAGAGTGGTGGTGGTTTGTCATTGGACTAGTAATCCAGAGACCCAGGATCATGCTCAGGTGATCCAGTTAGAATCCCACCACCGCAGATGGTGAAATCTGAATTCAATAAAAAAAACCTGGAATAAAATGTCTAATGGTGACATAATAATCCATATGCTTCCTTTAGGGAAGGGAATCTGCCAGCCTTACCTGGTCTGGCCTACATGTGACTCCAGACCCACAGCAACTCTTAGCCGACATCTGAAATGGCCAAGAAGGCACCCAGTTATAATGATAACAATAATAATCGCTTATTGTCACGAGTAGGCTTCAATGAAGTTACTGTGAAAAGCCCCTAGTCGCCACATTCCGGCGCCTGTTCGGGGAGGCTGGTACGGGAATGGAACCGAGCTGCTGGCATTGCTCTGCATTACAAGCCAGTTGTTTAGCCCACTGTGCTAAACCCAGCCCCTTGCACCTGTTCAACGGCAATAAATGCTGGTACTCCTCACCAGCAGCGTCCACATCCAATTAATGACTTTGTTTTAAAAGAGCAAATTCAGCAAAGGAGAGGGAAAAATTTGGGCAATAAAATAGATTTGAAAAGGTCTCAAATTTGGTCCATCACATCATGACTGGGGTATACAATGACCACACTGGAACAATTTACTTGGCCGTGAAACGTAATCTTTCCAATAAATACATACGCACAACATCCATTCCTAGAGTGAGTCACATGTGCAGCCATGTGCCACTTCATCCCACCACTGACAGCGTCTGCAGTCACCTGTGCCATTGGTCTTTGATTCCCTCACTAATCCCCTCTGTTTCCTGCCACATACAGTGTGGGGTGTCATTCAAATGTCCCTGCTTTCTCCGCTCACCACCCATCCGCTAATGGAAAGGTATTTTTGTTTTTTGAGTTCCCCTAATATATCCAATCAGCCATGATCGTATTTAATGGAAGAGCAGGCTCGATGGGCTGAATGGCCTACTCCTGTTGCTACGTGGTGACGTATTATCTCACCCCCACAGTTTTGGTGTGATCCAATTCTCCATTAATAACGCCCACAGCAAACGCGAGATAGGATGAGCTGAAAGGGTTAATTTATTTGCATACACTCCAACGTGTGAGAAGGGGCGTAAAATGGCCTCTTTTTCATTCATACAACAAAGGTGACCCAGAGAAAAGAGTTACCGGGCAAATACAAATTAAGAATTATTTTCTCAGATGAGTCGAGAGCCAAAGTCCAATATTGTACTCTTTCAGTATTGGCAGGCGGAAGACTGATGCTGGATAATCCACTTTTCCTGTCAACCTGACTTCCACGATGAATTGGATGCCTAGGGATGAATTGGTCTTGGAGGTGCTGGTACAGATGTTTAAAGTCCAGTTGAAACAGTGTATGTGGGGATCCAGGTATTCAATAACTTGGACAAAGCCCCTTTTTCTGCTGTTGCCTGCCAGATAAAAAAATGGTAGTCTGCCTTTTTTCATCTCTACAAGGCAATATTACGGGTTCTAGCCACTTCGGGTGGAGGGATCATGTGACATGAATCTCACTTCTCCACCTTAGTTTGGATAAAAGATGTACATTCCTGCTCTTAATTGTTGAGATGGTTAATGCGGCACGGTGGCACAGTGATTAGCACTGCTGCCTCACAGCGCCAAGGATCCAGAATCGATTCCACCCTTGGGTGACTCGGCGGAGTTTGCACATTCTCCTCGTGTCTCCGTGAATTTCCTCCGGGTACTCCGGTTTCCTCCCACAGACCACGTGAATTGGCCATAATCAATGCACGGGGAGTGGGTCTAGGTTGAGTGTTTTTTTTTGGAGGGTTCGTGCAGACTCCTTCTGCACTGTCGGGATTCTATAGATTCTATTTTATGGATTAATAAATTCAACCTATATTCCTGGGTCTGTTTGTCCTCGTCGATGGATCATCTCCGTTGACCAGGGAACTGGTCTTAACCATGTAAATTAACCATTGTACGAATCCTAGAGAATTTGATCCCTAAAGTACAGGGGCATTAGTGCATCTTTAGGGATAATGAGGTTGCTGCTGTTCTGAAGGCCAAAAAACAATTTTGTGTGAGTCACAGCCAGTCATGGCTTCAAGCCTTTGTCCCATTTAAAAAATAATAATTTTATAGATTAGCCAGCTTGATATATATAAATATGTATTTTACGAAAATACCGTGATCTCTGAGCCCCCTGACACTTTCAGCTTTCCCTCCTTCCTTCCTTCCTATAGGACCCTGCTCAGAATGCACCCACTGACCAACCATTTGGTTACTTTCTCTGATCTCACCACCTTTGGCTCCGAATCCATTGGGTTTTTTGTTGGTTTGATTATATCTCCGGGGAGCACCTCAGGATATTATTCTATGTTACAAATGAAGATTGCTGCATATAAACCGGGAACTGCAAAGTTAGGATCCTTGCTGGGACTTTCAGACAACGTAGATCAAAGCAAATTAAAATGAAATGAAATGAAAATGAAAATCGCTTATTTGTCACGAGTAGGCTTCAATGAAGTTACTGTGAAAAGCCCCTAGTCGCCACATTCCGGCGCCTGTCCGGGGAGGCTGGTACGGGAATTACTGCGGATGCTGGAATCTGAAACAGAAAATACTGGACCATCTCAGCAGGTCTGGCAGCATCTGTGGAGAGAGAAGGGAGCGAACGTTTCCAGTCTCGGTGACTCTTTGTAAACGCCGGAGAGTACTAGAAATCGGGTCAGATTTATACTGTTGGGGGGGGGGGGACGTGGAGCGTTGGGGCTGGATAGGGGGCCAGTGATAGGTGGCGATTGATAAAGATATCGTGGACAGAAAGACAAAAGATTGTGAGCAAGGCTGAAGGGTGTTGAGAGTGACACGTTAAGAGATCAGAATGTGATCTGCGCCACCATCACCAGCCCTCTTAGTTATTATCACCACCATTTACATTCCCCTTGTCTTTCTGTACCTGAGTTTGGGTATTTATAGCTGATTACTTGTTTCCTAAGTTTCAGGTGAACGAGGCAGATTTAAAATTCAGCACAACAACAATTTGCATTTATATACCACTTTTAATGTAGTAGAACCACCCCCCTAATTTGATAGGTGTTCAATCCATCAACATTTTTCACACTAAGGTCCAAAAGGAAATATTAGAATAGGTGGCTAAAAACTTGGTCAAAAAGATAGGTCTTAATGAGTGTCTTGGAGAGGAGTCGATAGTTAATATTGACCAATATCACTGCCATTTTCTTAGTCTGAGATTCAATAAGGCCACCGCTCTAAGCGACAACTTGACTCAGCGGCAATAGTCTCATGTGTACGAGCATTGCTGGGTATTGCTATCCGGCGTTGAGGGAGTGCAGCATTTTAACGGTCAGTCAATAATCGCTGGCTCCTTTCAAATGTAACCGGGCAGCTCTGCCAGTGCCCCGGCCAACATTCCACCCTTTAACAGACAGCGAATTAACTGCTCACTGCAGTGTTGGCTCAGAGTGCCTGCTCGGTTTGCCCACCAGGCAACTTGTTTTGCTGTGAACATCAATGGTCTTAATATGTTGCAAGTGACAAGATTTGACAACATCATCGTGCGACATTAAACAAATAAGTCATTTGTACAAATATGATGGGTTAATTAAGGTGTCCCTTGTTAAATAAGTTAATCTGGCAGCAATTTGCATAGCTGCAACTGCTTTTATTGTTGACAAGACACGGTACAACAGTTTTATTTCCAAGTAAACATGTTTCAGAATGGAGGGGTAGCGGGCGGAATTACACATCAGCAAAGCACCAAAACAGAATCACAAAGAGTTCCATCGTCACATATACCGCTGGGGCATAAACTAATGGTTCAAAGCTGAAGGGAGATGGGGTTACAAACCAGTTATCTCTCAGGAACAGGCTTATTTCAACGTCCTGTAAGACCGTGGCTGATCCATTCATCCACCCAGGTTCCATCGCCCTCGACAACCGTATCCAACAAGACGGGTTGGAGGATGGAAGCTCTTCGACCCTAGAAAGGGCACTAGAGAGGGTGCAGGGGAAATTCACCAGGATGTTACTTGGGATGGAACATTTTAGCTATGAAGAGTGGAGAGAGGTTGGATAAGCTCAGGTTGGTTGCTTTGGAGCAGAGTAGGCTGACAGATTGAGGAGTATTAGATTATGAGGATAATGGACAGGGTGGATAGGAAGCAGCTGTTCCCCTGAGTGGAAGGGTCAGGAACAAGGGTGCATCATTTGAAGGTGAGAGGCAGGAGGTTTGGAGGGGATTTGAGGAAAGAAAATGTTTCACCCAGAGGGTGAGGGAGTCTGGAATGCACTGCCTGGAAGGGTGTCATACAATCATAGAATTTACAGCACAGAAAGAGGCCATATGACCCATCGAGTCTGCACCGGCCCTTGGAAAGAGCACCCTACTTAAGCCCACACCTCCACCCCATCCCCATAACCCCAGCTAACTATTTTGGACACTAAGGGCAATTTAGCATGGTCAATTCACCTAACCTGCACATCTTTGGACTGTGGGAGGAAACCGGAGCACCCGGAGGAAACCCACGCGGACACGGGGAGGATGTGCAGACTCTGCACAGACAGTGACCCAAGCCGGGAATCGAACCTGGGACCCTGGAGCTGTGAAGCAACAGTGTTAACCATTGTGCTATCATGTGCTAACAGTAGTTGAAGCAGGAAACCGCACCCCCTTTAAAAAGTACTTGGCTGAGCACTTAAATGGTTAACACTGAAGGGCAATAGCCAAGTGTTGGGAAGTGGAATTAGTGTCGATGAGAGTAGTTTTTTTGTCGGTGCAGGCTTGATGGGCCGAAGGGCCTCTTCTGTACTGTATGATCCTAACCCAATTGATCTAATGCATCCTGAACATCCCTTGCATCATCTCAGTTAGAGTATCCAACGCGCCCCCACCCCCCCCCCCCCCCCCCCCACCCCCCTCAAAGGCAGAAACCAGGCATTCCTTTTGGAAAAGGGAACTTAAATCTCTCACTGCTCAAGACCCCGGTGGCCACGTAATCCCTGAAGGTAAAGTAACAAGAAATCAGCCCAACTGAAGTAGTCTTCACTCAGCTTCCCAAACCAAGCGTTTCAAAATTACTTGCAAAACGTTTATCTGGATAAATGGCTTTTCTTAACAAGAGAGAAAAGTGAAGTGGTTATTTCATATTTGCTATTTTTGATGAAAGACAAGGAGAGGAATAGATGGAGAGTGCAGATAGGGATTACGTGAGATGTCTGTATTCACACGTTGTTGAGAGCACAGAATGCTTTGCCACGGGAACAGTCCAGCCACAGAGCATTGCACCTTTTTGAACAAAGGTTTGGAAAATATCTGTGGAAGAGGAATTTACAGAGCAGTTTGGGAAGGTTCAGTGGAAATAAATTGAACTGCCCGAGCAAAAACCCAGGAAAGACACGATGGGCCAAATGGCCATCTCCGATCCTGTAAATGTGCACGAATCTACGTCAGGGTGGATGCATTCTGGGAATGGTTATTAGGAAAGGGAGGAGGCCATCCAGACCCATCAATCTGTTTGGCTGTTGAATTAGATCAATGGTTTTCAAACCTTTCCGTCCACAGACCATCTAATAATAATAATAATCTTTATTGTCACAAGTAGGCTTACATTAACACGGCAATGAAGTTACTGTGAAAATCCCCGAGTCGCCACATTTGGGTACACAGAGGGAGAATTCAGAATGTCCAATGACTATTTCGTCGGGGCAAAAGGCCCATGGAGCAACTACTGCTCCCGGCCACCCGGCTTCACTTTTTTTTTGCCACCACAAAATAATTGTAGGACTGTATGGGAAGGTGCTGCTTTTGATGTGACACCACTGAGGTGATGTCTGGTTCTGGGCTGGAGAAGCCCCGTCTCCCATCGAACTCCACATTCAGCCAGCTCCTCCCCTTTGTGTTCAGTCCCAGGAGAGTTGAAAATCCAATCTTGTGACCGTGACACAAACTGTGCTTAGAAAACCCGCTTTCTCTCATTAGGACTTGGGGGGCACACACGGGAGCTGGTCTGGTTGAGCGATGCCCAGTGGGTCGTGGAGATGTGGGTCCTGGCTTGCTCTCCCCTCTGGCCTCAACCATGTGGTTACACATCAGTGACGTGCACTGAAATAGATCAGGATTGACACGCCCTCAAGTCCATTCACCCACTTTTGCTCCATATCCTTTGCCGAGGTGAAAACTCTGTTTGGGGAGTCGTCGGGAAGATGTTCTGATTCAATGAGGGAAACTAGCTCGAGAAATGAAAGAAAGCCCTCACACAGGACGTCTCAAAGTGCTTGAAAGGCAGTGAAGTACTTTGTGAAGTGTAGTCACTGTTGTGATGTAGGAAATTCGGTGGCCAATGTGTGCACAGCAAGATCCCACAAACAGGAATGTGACAGTGGGCCAGGATCGTCTGATTTTGCCAGGTAGATTGTGGGATAAATAATGGCCAGGACACCGGGGAGAATTCCCTTGCTCTTCTCCAAAATAATGCCATGGGATCCTATCATGTAATCCAAGCAGGCAGATGGGACCTTAGTCTAGCATATCATCCGAAAGATGCGATCTCTGAGTGCGCGGGGCTCTCGATTTTTGTGCTTAAGTCCTGGAACTAAGTGATATGGAGGCAAGTGTGCTACCAGGTGAGATACATTCCCAGTATCCTATGAAACTCAATGGAACTGCTCCCCTGGTAGGATGGCACAGTCGGTGCCCAGCCCATTTTCCCTCGTGCTTCTCAACCCAATGAGTTTTTAAGACACACTGCAGTAAGGAGGATAAAATCAGAAGCAACGTTCACACAAGGCTCCTTCACACGTTCCTCTAACCGTTCTTCCCGGCGAGCGTGGATTGGGCACTCGTCTACCAGGCGAACATAGAATAAAATAAACACAATGCAAGTTAAGCGTACTGTTGCAGTCAGAATGAAAATGATGATTCAAGTGGACTTTACGTGGGGTGGCACAATGGTTAGCACTGCTGCCTCACAGCTCCAGGGACCCAGTTTCGATTCAGGCCTTGGGTGACTGGCTGTGTGGAGTTTGAGCATTCTCCCCGTGTCGGAGTGGGTTTCCTCCGGGTGCTCCGGTTTCCTCTGTGACGAATACAGGATTTTAGATAAATTGGAATACAAACATTTGGCAGTGTAAGGGTTTCAAGCCTGGGTTAGACTGTGTTTGATTGCAGTGGCCATGTCTTTAAAAGAATCTTATTTTGCAAGACCAGAAAGCTTTTATGAGCCAGATGTGAAATTGACTATCGTAAAAGCCTGGGCTAATGCACTGGTTGTTTGATTAGGCGGGGGGTCCCTGGGGAGTTAATGTGTTTTCAGCTTGGGGAGATTATGTTATTGCTGGGTGGAGCCAAGACATTTCGAGAAAGATTTTGAGCTGAGTTCTGATCTGGATAACACTGAGTCCACAAGTAAGGTTGTTCCCCTCACAGTAGGATAGCCAAACAGATTAATAGTATTTAAAGCAGCGCAGACTTGTCTGACAACATGGAGGATCCTGGAACAAACCAGTTGAATCAGCTTTTTGAAGACATCTAGCCAGAATCTGCAGGTGTTCTAACAGGAGCCAAATCTGTTATGGAAAGCAAGTATTACTCTATGGAGGTATAGGATTATAGAACAGTCTATTTTTTTTCTTTCCTGTTTAATTGGAACAGTGACAGTAATTAAGGGTATTGTATTTACTATATTTAGTCATACTGTTTAAGAGGTAATTGTAAGCCATTTAAAGGTGTGAGGTTTAAGAGTTTAATCTTGTGTTAACAATAAGGTTTTTCTTTGTGGGCGGCACGGTAGCACAAGTAGCTAGCACTGTGGCTTCACAGCACCAGGGACCCGGTTCGATTCCCCACTGGATCACTGTCTGTGCGGAGTCTGCACGTTCTCCCTGTGTCTGCGTGGGTTTCCTCCGGGTGCTCCGGTTTCCTCCCACAGTCCAAAGATGTGCAGGTTAGGTGGATTGGCCGTGATAAATTGCCCTTAGTCTCCAAAAGGTTAGGAGGGGTTATTGGGTTACGGGGATAGGGTGGAAGTGGGGACTTAAGTGGGTCGGTGCAGACTCGATGGGCCAAATGGCCTCCTTCTGCCCTGTATGTTCTATGTCTTATGAAATAAAATATTGGGGGTTCCAGTTTCCTAGCCACTGTTGGGATCTGGTCTGGGATCTTAATACCTGCAGAGTGCAAAGATGTTTAGGTTAGGTGGCTGCGCTAAATTGCCCTTTAGTGCACGATGTTAGAGGGATAGGGTGGGGGAGTGGCCCAGATAGAGTGCTCTTGCGGAGGGTCGGTGCAGACTTGATGGGCTGAATGGCCTCCTTCTGCAGCATAGGGATTCAATGGACTTGTCCTTCTTTCAACGGAAGGTTGTGGAGAGGTTATAGAAGCAGCAGTTGTTCACTCGAGGCGAGATTCAATAGGGATGTTCAAAATGACAGGGTAGACGTGGAGAGACTGTTACCATTGGCAGCAATGTCAGCGGAAGGGCAATCGGCAAATGAATTGGAGGGGAGTTGGGGCGATTGGGTTTTTTATTCAAACTCAGTGAGATGTCGCGATCTAAGAGGCTGCTTGAAAGGGTCAAAACGGAATCAGATATGCAGGGCTATGGAGAAAGAGCGGGGGGGGGGGGGAAGGGGCTTATTACACAGCCCTTTCAAAGAGCTAGCAGAGAGACGTAGGACTGAAGGGCCTCCTTTCACTGTCTGATTCTACAATTCCAAAACATGCTTTAATGAGGTTAAAACAAATTCATACAGAGCCCAGGAAAGGCTCAATATTCACAGACAGTCAGGTCACATCTAAAAACAATGTATTACTTTCATACAACAGTACAGCACAGAACAGGCCCTTCGGCCCTCGATGTTGTGCCGAGCCATGATCACCCTATTCAAACCCACCCTATACCCGCAACCCAACAAACCCCCCCCTTAACCTTTACTTTTTTTTTAGGACACTACGGGCAATTTAGCATGGCCAATCCACCTAACCCGCACATCTTTGGACTATGGGAGGAAACCGGAGCACCCGGAGGAAACCCACGCACACACGGGGAGGACGTGCAGACTCCACACAGACAGTGACCCAGCCGGGAATCGAACCTGGGACCCTGGAGCTGTGAAGCATTTATGCTAACCACCATGCTACCGTGCTGCCCAAAGTGTTGCAACTGTTATGCAAGTGAGCGCAATCGCCGATCTATGTCAAGGTCCCAGGGATAAATATTCTGAGAGCTACGCTCCTTCTCTTTCAAATGCTGGCAGGAAATCTTCAACAGCTCCTCTGAAAGACGATGCCTCTGGCGGTGCGGCACTCCCTCAGCACTGCACTGTGGTAGAACGACGCGCTCCCCATTCACAGGCTGAGCCGAGTCTGTAGATGCTTTAAACATTCGCAAAACCAGACCGATTTGGAGCAGTGATCCTGTCTCCGTGGCCAGGGAAGAAGAGGGAGAGTTCAAACTCTGGCCTGTCGACATGGCTCCAGAGTCAGGAAACAAAGCGGCAGCCAGTAAGGCCTGATTTGCCTGGCAACCAACAAAAAAGACAATTCACGCAAATAGCGAACCACAGATGTTTAATCCACTGTGAGAGGTTAAGGCAGAGAACTCAACTTTATGGGCGATATCGCCACATTATTTGTCAGGGGTCTTAGAATATGTTTTATTTTCACAACCATTTATGAATAACCGACGGTCAAAACATCTTCTCCAGACATTTTCACTTGTTATCATACATTGGCATGTTTCATAGAACATACAGTGCAAAGGTGGCCATTCAGCCCATCGAGTCTGCACCGAGCTACTTAAGCCCTCACTTTCACCCTATAGCCCTAACCCAATAACCCCTCCTAACCTTTTTGGTCACTATGGGCAATTTATCATGGCCAGTTCACCTCACCTGCACGTCTTTGGACTGTGGGAGAAAACCCACGCAGACACGGGGAGAACTCGCAGTCTCTGCACAGACAGTGACCCAAGCCGGGAATCGAACCTGGGACCCTGGTGCTGTGAAGCCACAGTGCTAACCACTGTGCTACCTTGCTGCCCCTCTGCACATGTGCTGATGGTGTGAATGCAACCTGAATCTAGAGTCATGGTCCAACTTAACACCGGAGATAAAAGATCAGGTCTTCCCTTACGAACGGAGTCTCTCTCTGCTTCGACCTATAGTCAGTCCTGGACGTTCCAGTCAATTAACACACACAAAACTCAGCTTCGCCTCAACTGTCAAACCCATAAACACACCTTCAAACTCACCCCTTTCCCAATAGTTCACCTTCAGGCCACGCTCCACCCCTCCCCCCCCCCCCCCTCCCCAAAAATAAAACCTCACAGTGAACGAATAAAAATAATTGACAGCAGTGCATCGCGGCCATTGGGACGGGGTTGGGTGTTCAAATCTTCTTCAGAGGGCCGAGGGATACGGCCCCTCCCGTCGTCAGCTCCGTAACAGCGATCAGAATACGTGCTTGAGGTGCTTCAGTCCGTAGCTTTTGAAGAAGACCAGGAGGATCAGTGTCCAGAGGCCCAGGATGAAGCCGTCCGGGGGATGCCAGTCTTTTTGCTTTGGTTTCTGTAAAACAGGTCAACAGAAATGATCAACCGGCCCAGTGTTGGCATTTAACAACCCATGGCCTGTAAAGGTACGTATGGGCTTTTCAATATGGACCTTCAACACCAGTTTACGAACACATAAATTAGGAGGAGCAGGCCATTCGGCCCCTCGGGCTTACTCCACTATCCTATAAGATCATGGCTGATCTGACCGTGGCCTCAACTCCACATTTTCTGTCCACCCCTGATAACGTTCAATTCCCTCTTTAGTCAACCTCCCTTTGCCTTAAAAGTATTCACTGACCCTGCCTTCCCTGCTCTCTGGGGAAGAAACTCATCAGCCTCAGGGAAAAGATTTCTTCTCACCTCCAGCTGAAATCATACAATCATAGATTTTCCAGTGCAGAAGGAGGCTATTCGGCCCATCGAGTCTGTACCAGTCCTTGGAAAGAGCACCCTGCCCAAGCACACACCTCCACCCTATCCTTGTAACCCAGTAATCCCACCTATCCTTTTTTTTTCCTGAATTCAGAGTACCCTGGGGGGGGGAGAGGCAGGGTAATGTTAACAAACTTGGCACCCACAGGAACAGAGAAAAAGGAGAATACAGGCGGAAGACGGGAGGGCCGGCTGAAGCGGAAGTGAGCGTGAGACGACAACGGCAGCGAAATCCGCCCGGGAGAAGCAAGGGACAACACCAGCACCAGACCCATTCGAGTATTGCCTTCCGTAACTGTCTCTCCGGCACCCAATTGCATATCTGCCCCCCCCCAAACAGATGCCTACTTATGTGTGTAAATAATTTTGCCAAGTGTACAGACTTGCTGCGGTTGGGCGGGTGCATAATACCCCACCAGTTACATTATTTGATTTTGTACTTCTCTCGTGTTGTTACTGTTTTTTTTCCTTTTCTCGTCTCCCTTCGTGATTTGTGTGGGTGTGCCCTTCTCTTCTATATATATCATATCCTGTGTACATAACGGCAAATATACTTTGTTCAAAAATCCAATAAACAACATTTATGAAAAAAAAATTTTGAGTACCCAATTCATTTTTTTCCAATTAAGGGGCAATTTAGCGTGGCCAATCCACCTACCCTGCACATCTTTCTTTTTTTTTTGGGGACGAAACCCACGCAGACACGGGGAGAATGTGCAAACTCCAGATGGACAGTGGCCCAAAGCCGGGAATCGAACCTGGGACCTCGACGCTGTGAGGCATCAGTGAACATAGAACAGCACAGAACAGGCCCTTCGGCCCTCGATGTTGTGCCGAGCAATGATCACCCTACTCAAACCCACGTATCCACCCTATACCCAACAACCCCCCCCCCAAACCTTACTTTTTAGGACACTACGGGCAATTTAGCATGGCCAATCCACCTAAGCTAACCACTGTGCCACCGTGCTGCCCTAAACGGGGGACACTTTATTTTTAAAGTGTCTCCTCTTTGTCTGACCTGCTCCTCCAAGGTTTCCCGTGGGTGAGCATCCTGATAGCTTATCCTATCATGTTTATTTGGCTGTATCCTCTTTTCTCCCATTTTCCGATTGATCAAGTCTATAAATAGAGGCACTGGTTCTTAAGAATGTATTGTGCCTTTCTCTGTTCTCACACCCTGTAGAAATGTTTGTTCTATAATGTGCCAGCTGTGCTTTGAAAATTTTTGCTGTTTTCTGATTTGGAAGGGATTTGAGGAAAAACCTTTTACCCAGAGGGCGGTGGGAATCTGGGACTTGCTGTCTGAAAGGGTGGTGGAGGCAGAGACCCTCACAGCATTTCAGAAGGATTTAGATGAGCAACTGAAATGTCATTGCAAACAAGGCAACGGAACAAGCGCTGGAAAATGGGATGAGAATAAATAGTGCCAGCACAGACACGATGGGCCAAAGGGCCTCTTTCTTTGTTGTAAAACTCTGTGACTAAGTCGCAGACAAAGGCTGCAATCCAGCAGCAGCAAGAGGATAGATACGGCCATTTAGTTAAAGTGATTGAAGAGATCAAATCAGGAGCTGCCAACCAAAGAATGAATCACTCAGTTTCCCCATAGGAAAGCAGTGAGCAGCCTTGCTTCCCAGTTGCCAACTCCTCCAGCCCGATGTTCCTACAATTCTGGCCTCTTGCACATCACCAGTTTTAATGGCTCCACTATTTCTGGCTGCGCTGCCGAGGCCACTAAGCTCGGGATTCCTCCCCTCAACCTCGCTACCCCTCCTTCTTAAAAAACTCTCTCATGGGATGTGGGCAGTGCTGGCTAGGCCAGCGTTGATTGCCCATTCCTAATCGCCCTTGGGTAGGTAGAGGTGAGCTGCCTTCTTGAACCGCTGGAGTCCCTGTGCTGTAGTTGCACCCACAGTGCAGTTAGGGAGGGAGGGAGTTCCAGGATCTTGAACCAGCGACGGTGAAAGAGCGACGATATATTTCCAAGACAGGATGGTGAGTGACTTGGAGGTGAACGTTCTTTAAGTTGCTACTTCTTTGAGCAAGCTTCTTTTCAGCTTGTTAAAGGCAGTATTGAAATGGATGCTGTTGACGTTCATGAAATCATAGAATTTACAGTGCATAAAGAGGCCATTTGGCCCATCGAGTCCGTACCGGCCCTTGGAAAGAGCACCCTACTTAAGCCCTCGCCTCCACCCTATCCCCCTAACCCAATAATACACCTAACCTTTTTGGAAACTAAGGGACAATTTAGCATGGCCAATCCACCTAACCTGCACATCTTTGGACTGTGGGAGGAAACCGGAGCACCCGGAGGAAACCCACAGACAGTGATCCAGCAGGGAATCGAACCCGGGTCCCTGGCGCTGTGAGACAGCAGTGCTAACCACTGTGCCACCCTATTGTGCCTCAGTTTAGCATTGCAAGAATCGTTATCTGTATAGCTGCCACGTCATATTGCTGTGCGTCTTCCGTCTAACTCAATTCTTGCCTCTAAAGAGTTAACACGTTAAATAAAAAAAGCTACATAGAGTTCAGGTTGAAAAAAAATAATGATGAGATGGGATTGTTTTAAGCATGCGGCGCTCTGCTAGTTCAGCTACTGAATCCAGCAGGGCAGTGTGTTTGCCATTTAAACAGATAGCATCAAACTCGTTGGGAGTTTAATCTAGCCTGTGGACAGCTGGCTGCAACACGCAATTTGACCACGTTCGACGGGAGATTGCTCCTCAAAATATTGTGTGTGCTTGGCGAGGTGCGCAGATTTTTAATTTTTTTTCGCCAAGTGCATTTTAAATCCTGTTGTGGGATTAAATTGAACTTCAGCTCCAATTATGCGGCAGCAGCCACCTGCTTTCATTGCAACGCTTCACACTTCGAATACTTTCGAAAATGGTGCATATACAGGGGGAGAAAAGAAATTGGAAGTCACAGCCCATTAACATTCTGTTGGGATAGCCGGTTTCCATCAGTAATCTATATTATGCGGCTGCTGCATTTAAAATCGGCCAATTAACATGCAAGTCCATTGTGGAGGTTGCTTTGCACTTTTCATCATCTCCTTTGCCCCATCAATCATTCCATTTATTAGCATCAGACGTGCGTTCCCCCTATAAGTGGCATCTGACCTCACTGACAAATTGCCTCTACCCATGGCCATTTCGCTGTTGAGCGTTTTCACAAACAAGCCTAAAACAATCTAATCGGCAACCACATCCGGCCAGCAGCCATTCTCCCCTGGAAGAATTCAAACATTTTCATTTTGCTTCACCAGGCGCACGTAAATGAGCTCGCTCGCTCACTCCCGGCATCGTAGCCAATGCAAAATTGACTTCTGTTTCTAGACGGAGGAACGTGCATGTCAACAACGCTGTTCAAGACTTCAGGATGGCCCCAAAGTGCACACAAGAGCGACACCAGAACGATCAGATCATCTGCGTTTAGAGCTGTCGGCTGTGGGATAGATACTGGGGAATTCCCTGCTCTCCTCTTGAAAGGGTGGACGGGGCCTCACAGTTTGAACATCTCAGGTCATGCAGCAGTCCCTCAGGATGGCAACGCAATTGTCAGCCGAGTTATTTTTCTGCTCAAGTGTCTGGAGAGGGACATGACTCAAGATGTACCACAGAAAGCATCCTATCTGGCTGCATCACAGCCTGGTATGGCAGCTGCTCGGCCGAAGACCGCAAGAAACTTCAGAGAGTCATGAACACAGCCCAGTCAATCACACGAACCTGCCTCCCATCCACTGACTCCATCTACACCTCCCGCTGCCTGGGGAAAGCGGGCAGCATAATCAAAGACCCCTCCCACCCAGCTTACTCACTCTTCCAACCTCTTCCATCGGGCAGGAGATCCAAAAGTCTGAGAACACGCACTAACAGATCCAAAAACCGCTTATTCCCCGCTGTTACCAGACTCCTAAACGACTCTCTTATGGACTGACCTCATTAACACTACACCCCTGTGTGCTTCACCCGATGCCGGTGTCTATGTAGTTACATTGTGTACCTTGTGTTGCCCTAATATGTATTTTCTTTTATTTCCTTTTCTTTTCATGTACTTAATGATCTGTTTGAGCTGTTCGCAGATATGTACTTTCACTGTACCTCGGTACACGTGACAATAAACAAATCCAAATCCGAAGAGGCAAAAGTGCTACCTGATGTGTTACCTGTGTTGGTCTAACATCGACTGCAACTGGATGCAGTGAAACAAGAAACAGGCTTCCGACACAGGAGATGGTCCAACACGGTTTTATTGAACCTGCTGATTGCTGTACACAATCTGCTGTGGGTTGACACTCTATTAACCTAACGGATAACCTCCCACTGGCTTGACCAGACTAGCTCTCTACCACATGGTGACGATGTTCAATGGCCTGTGAACTGCGACTATCTCCCTAGCCGTGTCCTGTGAGAGAGGGAGAGCCTTAATGCCCTGTGGGCTTTATAGTGGTAGTGTCCTGTCTGCTGATTGGTTGTTCCGTGTCGTGTGTGTTCATTGGTTATCCTGTGTGTCAATCACTGCCTGTCTGCATCTCATGATATACATGAGTGGATACTATGACATCTCCCCTTTTTAAAATAAATTTTGGAACGTAGCTATATATGCATGCATAACAATGTACAAGTGGGGAATGAATGAACATATGTACATGGGAAGGTGTCTATCGTGCTGATACAGAGCAAACTGAACAAAATTTAAGTCTATAGATTTAGTCTTTGTGGTGGGCGACAAATTCTTGTCAATTGCCTCAGAGGTGGAGGGGGGACGCCGACACCTGGACAGACGGGATGGCTGCCATCTCGGTGGCCTTGTGGACAGGCAGGATTGCTGCCAGATCGGTGGCCTCGTGGTGCAAGACGTCCGGAGGAGACATGATGACATGCGGAGAAGTGCGGTAGGGTGATGGGCAGGGAACATTACGCAGCGCCCTCCTGTTGTGCCGTAAAATGGAGCCATCAGCCATTTGGACAACGAAAGACCTGGGAGCAGCCTGTCTGACGACAACAACTGGGGCTGACCAACCTCCCTCAGGCAGCTGAACATCGTCTGGAGCCAGCGCAGGCAAATCCGTGGCATGAGCATCATACGCGCTCTTCTGCTGGTCCCTGCAGCACTTTCTGCAGCACCGTGAGGTGGTCAAGGTCTGGAACATGGATGGCTGGAACAGTCGTTCTCGGGTTGCGGTTCATGAGCAGCTGCGCCAGAGACAAACCAGTCAGCAGAAGGGTTGCCCTGTATGCCATTAGCGGCAGGTTGAAATCCGAGGCTGAGGCTGCAGCCTTGCAAAGCAGCCGCTTGACAATATGGACCCCCTTCTCGGCCTTCCCGTTTGATTGCGGGTAATGGGGACTGGATGTGATATGACCAAAGTGGTAGGATCGTGCAAAGTCGGACCACTCTTGGCTGTAGAAACATGGACCGTTGTCACTCATTACCGTGAATGGTATCCCATGCCTGGCAAACATCACTTTGCAGGATTTGATGACGGACTTGGACGTGAGGTCTGATAGTTTCACCACTTCCGGGTAGCTGGAGAAGTAGTCGACCAGAGCATGTAATCATGCCCATTGACGAGAAAGAGGTCTATCCCCACCTTGGACCACGGAGAGGTCACGATCTCGTGCTGTTGCAGCGTTTCCTTGGGTTGAGCTGGTTGAAACTTCTGGTATGTTGTGCAGTTGAGGACCGTATTGGCAATGTCCTGGCTGATGCCAGGCCAGTAAACTGCCTGCCGAGCTCTGTGTCGACATTTCCCACGTGACCCTCGTGGATCTGTCTGAGCACCATGTTTTGCATGCTTTGTGGAATGATGATTCTATCTAGTTTAAGAAGGATCCTCTCAACAACCGTCAGCTCGTCCTTAACGTTGAAGAACATGGGGCACTGTCCCTTTAGCCAGCCAAGGGCGAGGTGCTTCATCACGCGCTGCAGTAGGGGATCTTGGGAAGTTTCTTCGCGTATTTGGACAACTCGGTCATCAGTGGCTGGGAGGTTGCTGGTACACAACTGCACCTGTGCTTCAATGTGGCGAATGAAGTTGCCCTGTTCACACAGCGTGGTGACCGATCGAGAGAGGGTATCCGCGATGATCAGCTCCTTACCCGGTGTGTAGCCGAGTTCTAAGTCATATTGGCAGAGCCGGAGAAGAAATCGCTGCAGCCGAGGTGTCACGTCATTTAAATCCTTCTGGATTATGTGGACTAGAGGCCTGTGGTCTGTTTCCAACGTGAACTTTGGCAGACCGTATACATAGGCATGAAACTTGACTATTCCTGTCAGGAGACCCAAGCACTTCTTTTCGATCTGGGCATACCGTTGTTTGGTCGGAGTCATGGCCCTGGAGGCGTATGCCACTGGAGCCCAGGACGACGAGTCGTCTCGCTGGAGGAGCACCGCCCCAATGCCGTCCTGGCTTGCGTGGTGGATATCTTGGTATCCTTGGTTTGATATGCCAGTACTGGGGCTGTGGTGAGCTTCGCCTTCAGCTCAAACCACTCCGCTTGATGTGCGGGAAGCCACTGGAACACTGTGGACTTTTTTACGAGATGCCGGAGGGCTGTGGTGTGGGATGCCATGTTGGGAATGAATTTCCGAGAAAATTCACCATCCCGAGGAAACGGAGAACCGCCTTTTTGTCCTCTGGGGTCTTCATAGCATTGATTGCCAGCACCTTGTCAGCATCAGGTTCCACACCCTGCTGTGAAATGTGGTCACCCAGAAACTTGATAGCTGACCTACCAAATGAGCATTAGGCCCTGTTGATCTGGAGGCCGTCTTCATGTATCCTCTGGAAAACTTGTTTGAGGCGAGCGATGTGATCCTCGGGTATCGCGGACCAGATGATCATGTCATCCACATAGACTCGCACCCCCTCGATGCCCTCCATCATTTGCTCCATTATGCGATGAAAGACTTCGGAAGCTGATATGATACCAAAAGGCATGCGGTTGTAGCAATACCTGCCGAACGGAGTGTTAAACGTGCACAGCTTCCGACTGGACTCATCCAGCTGTATCTGCCAGAACCCACGGGAGGCGTCCAGCTTGGTAAAGAATTTGGCATGAGCCATCTCACAGGTTAACTCTTCACGCTTTGGGATCGGGTAGTGCTCGCGCATGATGTTGCGATTCAGGTCTTTGGGATCAATGCAAATGCGGAGTTCACCAGAGGGCTTCTTGACGCAGACCATGGAGCTGACCCAATCTGTTGGTTCCGTGACCTTTGAGATGATGCCCTGGTCTTGGAGCTCTTGTAGCTGCGTTTTCAGACGATCCTTGAGAGGGGCCGGCACCCAGCACGGTGCATGGATGACTGGGGTGGCATTCGGTTTGAGCAATATCTTGTAACGATATGGGAGCGTGCCCATTCCATCAAACACGTTGTGGTATTGCGTGAGAATGTCGTCTATCTCAGCCTGGAGATTTACATTGGGCGAAGCAGTCGCCGGTGTTGAGGACATGGCATGGACGCGCTGTACCAGATTTAGGAGTTTGCATGTGCGAGCACCGAGCAGGGATGCCTTGTCAGGCCGGACGATCTCAAATCGTAACGTCGCTTTGATTGCCTTGTGAGATACACCTAGCTGACACGATCCACTGGCAGCTATGGCATTGCCATTGTAGTCAAGGAGCTGGCAGGCTGGTGGAAGAATGCTAGGTTGGTCTCGGATGCTGTCGAGGTCCGACTGTGATTTGAGGTTTGCAGATGCGCCAGTGTCCAATTTGAATCGGGTGCGAGGCTGGTTAACCGTGATGACAGCACACCACTCGTCATCAGGATCCACAGTAAGGATTGAAAGGCGATTTGCAGGCATGGTGGAGGCCAGCTCGCACGTGGTGATTATGCCCACCCATATGGAGACTCGAGGCAGTCAGCATCGGGGTCCGTTGGGCTGTCGGGATCCGAACCCTGCATGCCTTGTTGTACGCAGCAGACACGTCTGCGCTGCAGCTGGGATCGCTGGCGGTGGAGCGGACTTGCATAAGGCCGCGTAATGCCCAGGCTTTCCACACTGTAGACATCGCCTTCCTTTGGCTGGACATTGCCGCTTTAAATGGGCGGAGCCACAATTCGGACACATCATGACGCTGACGTCAGAGCGTTCTGTGCGCCATCGCGCATGCGCAGTGCGGTCGGCCAACGTACGCACATGCGCATCGGGGTCTTCGGCCTCGTCGTCCACCCGGTCGTGGCGTGCATGCGTAGGGACCCGGGAAAAGCGCACGAAACGGCCACTCTCCTCGATGCTCAGGCCTTGCATTTTTGCGATGGCCTGCACCCTTTCTGCCTTGTGGGAGGCTAGTTTTGCATTTTCTGCCGTGCTGATGCGGGAGTAACAATTCCTGGCATCATCATGGACAACGCACGTTTCGATGGCAACGGAGAGGGTCAACTGTTTGATTTTGAGGAGCTGCTCCCGCAGGGAGTTGGACTGGACCCCGAAAACGATCTGATCCTGGATCATGAAATCAGCCATCGAGTCATAATTACATGACTGCGCCCAGTGTCCAGAGGATGGCCCAGTGTCCAGAGGATCGATCGCTCAGTGTCCCGAGGATCGATGGCCCAGTGTCCAGAGGATCGACGGCCCAGTGTACCGAGGATCGACGGCCCAGTGTACCGAGGATCGACGGCCCAGTGTCCAGAGGATCGACGGCCCAGTGTCCAGAGGATCGACGGCCCAGTGTCCCGAGGATCGATGGCCCAGTGTCCAGAGGATCGATGGCCCAGTGCCCCGAGGATCAATGGCCCAGTGTCCCGAGGAGCCAGTGTCCCGAGGATCGATGGCCCAATGTCCAGAGGATCGACGGCCCAATGTCCAGAGGATCGACGGCCCAGTGCCCCGAGGATCAATGGCCCAGTGTCCCGAGGAGCCAGTGTCCCGAGGATCAATGGCCCATTGTCCAGAGGATCGATCGCTCAGTGTCCCGAGGATCAATGGCCCAGTGTCCCGAGGAGCCAGTGTCCCGAGGATCGATGGCCCAGTGTCCCGAGGATCAATGGCCCATTGTCCAGAGGATCGATCGCTCAGTGTCCCGAGGATCAATGGCCCATTGTCCAGAGGATCGATCGCTCAGTGTCCCGAGGATCGATCGCTCAGTGTCCCGAGCATCGATGGCCCAGTGTCCCGAGGATCGATGGCCCAGTGTCCCGAGGATCGATGGCCCAGTGTCCCGAGGATCGATGGCCCAGTGGCCCGAGGATCAATGGCCCAGTGTCCAGAGGATCGATGGCCCAGTGTCCCGAGGATCGATGGCCCAGTGGCCCGAGGATCAATGGCCCATTGTCCAGAGGATCGATCGCTCAGTGTCCCGAGGATCAATGGCCCAGTGTCCCGAGGATCAATGGCCCATTGTCCAGAGGATCGATCGCTCAGTGTCCCGAGGATCAATGGCCCATTGTCCAGAGGATCGATCGCTCAGTGTCCCGAGGATCGATCGCTCAGTGTCCCGAGCATCGATGGCCCAGTGGCCCGAGGATCAATGGCCCATTGTCCAGAGGATCGATGGCCCAGTGCCCAGAGGATCGATGGCCCAGTGTCCCGAGGATCGATGGCCCAGTGCCCAGAGGATCGATGGGCCAGTGTCCCGAGGGTCAGTTGCCTGAAGTCCGACGGTCCAGTGTCCCGAAGCTGTGGCTCAGTGCTCCATTTCTGATCTGCAATATCACTGAGCCTTAGGTGGTTTTATACACATATCATCTGTACACAGGGCCATTCAGGGCGTACACCGGGTCATCCAGGGCGTACACAGGGCCATACAGGGCGTACACAGGGCCATTCGGGGCGTACACAGGGCCATTCAGGGCGTACACATGGCCATACAGGGCGTACACATGGCCATACAGGACGCACACATGGCCATTCAGGACGCACACAGGGCCATACAGGACGTACACATGGCCATACAGGACGCACACATGGCCATTCAGGACGCACACAGGGCCATACAGGACGTACACATGGCCATACAGGACGCACACAGGGCCATTCAGGACGCACACAGGGCCATACAGGACGTACACATGGCCATACAGGACGCACACAGGGCCATTCAGGACGCACACAGGGCCATTCAGTGCGTACACATGGCCATTCAGGGTGTACACAGGGCCATTCAGGGCGTACACAGGGCCATTCAGTGCGTACACATGGCCATTCAGGGTGTACACATGGCCATTCAGGGTGTACACAGGGCCATTCAGGGCGTACACAGGGCCATACAGGGCGCACACAGGGCCATTCAGGGCGTACACAGGGCCATTCAGTGCGTACACAGGGCCATTCAGGACGTACACAGGGCCATTCAGGGCGTACACAGGGCCATACAGGGCGTACACAGGGCCATACAGGACGCACACAGGGCCATACAGGACGCACACAGGGCCATACAGGGCGTACACAGGGCCATACAGGACGCACACAGGGCCATACAGGGCGTACACAGGGCCATACAGGGTGTACACAGGGCCATACAGGACGCACACAGGGCCATACAGGGTGTACACAGGGCCATACAGGGTGTACACAGGGCCATACAGGACGCACACAGGGCCATACAGGACGCACACAGGGCCATACAGGGCGTACACAGGGCCATTCAGGGCGTACACAGGGCCATACAGGACGCACACATGGCCATACAGGGCGTACACAGGGCCATTCAGGGCGTACACAGGGCCATTCAGGACGCACACATGGCCATACAGGGCGTACACAGGGCCATTCAGGGCGTACACATGGCCATTCAGGGCGTACACAGGGCCATACAGGGCGTACACAGGGCCATTCAGGGTGTACACAGGGCCATTCGGGGCGGACACAGGGCCATTCAGTGCGTACACAGGGCCATTCAGGGCGTACACATGGCCATACAGGACGCACACAGGGCCATACAGGGCGTACACAGGGCCATACAGGACGCACACAGGGCCATTCGGGGCGTACACAGGGCCATTCGGGGCGTACACAGGGCCATTCGGGGCGTACACAGGGCCATACAGGGCGTACACAGGGCCATTCAGGGCGTACACATGGCCATTCAGGGTGTACACCGGCCATCCAGTGCGTACACATGGCCATTCAGGACGCACACAGGGCCATTCAGGACGTACACAGGGCCATTCAGGGTGTACACAGGGCCATTCAGGGCGTACACAGGGCCATTCAGGGCGTACACAGGGCCATTCGGGGCGTCCACATGGCCATCCAGGGCGTACACATGGCCATACAGGACGCACACAGGGCCATTCAGGGCGTACACAGGGCCATTCAGGGTGTACACAGGGCCATACAGGACGCACACAGGGCCATTCAGGGCGTACACAGGGCCATACAGGACGCACACAGGGCCATACAGGACGCACACAGGGCCATTCAGGACGTACACATGGCCATTCAGGGCGTACACAGGGCCATACAGGACGCACACAGGGCCATACAGGACGCACACAGGGCCATACAGGACGTACACAGGGCCATTCAGGACGCACACAGGGCCATACAGGGTGTACACCGGGCCATACAGGACGTACACAGGGCCATTCAGGACGCACACAGGGCCATACAGGACGCACACAGGGCCATACAGGACGCACACAGGGCCATTCAGGACGCACACAGGGCCATCCAGGGCGTACACATGGCCATACAGGACGCACACAGGGCCATACAGGACGCACACAGGGCCATTCAGGGTGTACACCGGGCCATACAGGACGTACACAGGGCCATTCAGGACGCACACAGGGCCATCCAGGGCGTACACATGGCCATACAGGACGCACACAGGGCCATACAGGACGCACACAGGGCCATACAGGACGCACACAGGGCCATACAGGACGCACACAGGGCCATACAGGACGCACACAGGGCCATACAGGACGCACACAGGGCCATACAGGACGCACACAGGGCCATACAGGACGCACACAGGGCCATACAGGACGCACACAGGGCCATTTAGACCTGGCTTGGGGTTTGGTTTTGAAAACAGAGGAAGCAGTGGCATGAATTTGGAGCAATGATTGTGTGCGGATGGAGGTTAGCTCTGGGGTGAATGCGTCTGGGCTTCCATGTTCAGTTCTGGGTGCCACACCGCTGGAAGAATATATTGGCCTGGAAGAGTTGGGCAATGATTCACCAGAATATTACTGGGCCAAGAGTGTTAAACTATGGGCACAGGTTACATAAATTATGCTCGTACAAGATTATGGGGAAATGAAATGGAATGTTTAAAGTAATTGAAGATTTTGATGGGGTGGACATAAAGAATGTCCTCGCTTGTGCAAGTCCAGAACGCGGGGATACAACATTAAAATTCAAGCTAGGCTTTTCGGGCCGGTGTCAGGCAAAAGGGAGTGAAAATCTGGAACCTTCTCTCTCTTAACGGCATTCAAAAGGCATCTTGACAAACACATGGATAGGATGGGTATAGAGGGACGCGGCACAAGGAAGTGCTGAGGGTTTAGGCCAAGATTGGTATTATGACCGGTACAGGTTTGAGGGGCCGAAGGGCCTGTTACTGTGCTGTATAGATCGTTGTTTCCCCCCCCCCCCCACCAAAAAAAAACAATTGCTGAGGTCGAAAATTTCAAAACTCAGAAGATTAATACATTTTTATTCGACAAGTGCATTAAATGGGTTTAAGTTACAGTTCAGCCACGATCTGGATCTAGACTCGGATTTTATCTCTTTCTTTAATATTTTATGCAGGCAGGAGCGTTCGTCCTGCCCTCTACGTCCTCAATGGTTTAGAATTTTTTTTAAAATAAAATAAATTTAGAGTACCCAATTATTTTTGTCCAATTAAGGGGCAATGTAGTGTGACCAATCCACCTACCCTGCACATCTTTGGGTTGTGGGGGCGAAAACCACGCAAACAATGGGGAGAATGTGCAAACTCCACACGGACAGTGACCCAGAACCGGGATCAAACCCGGTTACTCGGCGCCGTGAGGCAGCTGTGCTAACCATTGTGCCACCGTGCTGCCCTGGAAATTATTCTCAACTAATTAGGGGCAGCACGGTAGCATTGTGGATAGCCCAATTGCTTCACAGCTCCAGGGTCCCAGGTTCGATTCCGGCTTGGGTCACTGTCTGTGCGGAGTCTGCACATCCTCCCGTGTGTGCGTGGGTTTCCTCCGGGTGCTCCGGTTTCCTCCCACAGTCCAAAGATGTGCAGGTTAGCTGGATTGGCCGTGATATATTGCCCTTAGTGTCCAAAATTGCCCTTAGTGTTGGGTGGGGTTACTGGGTTATGGGGATAGGGTGGAGGTGTTGACCTTGGGTAGGGTGCTCTTTCCAAGAGCCGGTGCAGATTCGATGGGCCGAATGGCCCCCTTCTGCACTGTAAATTCTATGTTCTATGAACAAGCTCCCTCTATCATGATATGCAAACATGCAACCAATGAACACTCAGAATAGGACACAACCAATGGGCAGTCAGGACAATCAGATGTCTATGTCTAAAGCACCATAACCAAAAGTCAGGAAATTATCACAGGAGTGTGTAAAGCAACAATACTCTGCCGTTCTGCGAGAGAGAGAGAGAGAGAGAGTAAAAGCCAGCATTTACAGGAGGGATTGCCAGGCACACGGGGGTGGGAGCGCCATTTACGGTTTATTGTGAGGCCTAAGATTCTGTTGGGTGAAGGGGACAATCTAGCTTTGAGCTACTTATTAACCTTCTGGGACACGCGAAAACTGCATCCTGGGGAACTGGAAGGAGATTATTATTCCCTGCAGGACACAGGGAGGGGGAGGCTCATGATGTTTGAGCCACTCTTATCGATGTTTGAGCCACTCTTATCGAGGGGAGGACTGCAGGGTTCCTGCACAGAGGGGGAGGAAACCTGAAGCTACAATTCCACAATCATCAGGGCGTGGACAGACTTGTATAATGAGATACAGAATTGGAGCCTTGGGAGGCTGCAGAGTTAATGGAGAGAAGAGTCAGAAAATGAAATATCACCCACGGTGCAGTGTGTCAACTGAGGTGCAGTAAGTAGGCATCAGCATAGTTTTAGTGCGAGTTTGTACGCCGCTAACATGTTGATTCCTGAATGGTGTCGGAACCAGTCAAAGGCTGATTGACAGCCAAGGCAAGCAAGCAACTCAGACACGCATACGTTTTATGAACAAGTGCCTATTTCTATCAACAAGAACTAAACCCGATTAGGAGCCACCATGGCTCAGTGGGCAGCATCCTGGAGTCAGGAATTATCCACCTGTGGAGATTTGAGCACAAAGTCCAGCTTGTACCCCTGCTGCAGTATTGAGGGAGTGCCGCACTGTCAGAGGGTCAGTACTGAGGGAGTGCTGCACTGTCAGAGGGTCAGTACTGAGGGAGTGCTGCACTGTCAGAGGGTCAGTACTGAGGGAGTGCTGCACTGTCAGAGGGTCAGTACTGAGGGAGTGCTGCACTGTCAGAGGGTCAGTACTGAGGGAGTGCTGCACTGTCAGAGGGTCAGTACTGAGGGAGCACCGCACTGTCAGAGGGTCAGTACTGAGGGAGTGCTGCACTGTCAGAGGGTCAGTACTGAGGGAGTGCTGCACTGTCAGAGGGTCAGTACTGAGGGAGTGCTGCACTGTCAGAGGGTCAGTACTGACGGAGTGCTGCACTGTCAGAGGGTCAGTACTGAGGGAGTGCTGCACTGCCAGAGGGTCAGTACTGAGGGAGTGCTGCACTGTCAGAGGGTCAGTACTGAGGGAGTGCTGCACTGTCAGAGGGTCAGTACTGAGGGAGTGCTGCACTGTCAGAGGGTCAGTACTGAGGGAGTGCCGCACTGTCAGAGGGTCAGTACTGAGGGAGTGCAGCACTGTCCGAGGGTCAGTACTGAGGGAGTGCCGCACTGTCAGAGGGTCAGTACTGAGGGAGTGCTGCACTGTCAGAGGGTCAGTACTGAGGGAGTGCTGCACTGTCAGAGGGTCAGTACTGAGGGAGTGCTGCACTGTCAGAGGGTCAGTACTGAGGGAGTGCTGCACTGTCAAAGGGTCAGTACTGAGGGAGTGCTGCACTGTCAGAGGGTCAGTACTGAGGGAGTGCTGCACTGTCAGAGGGTCAGTACTGAGGGAGCACCGCACTGTCAGAGGGTCAGTACTGAGGGAGTGCTGCACTGTCAGAGGGTCAGTACTGAGGGAGTGCTGCACTGTCAGAGGGTCAGTACTGAGGGAGTGCTGCACTGTCAGAGGGTCAGTACTGACGGAGTGCTGCACTGTCAGAGGGTCAGTACTGAGGGAGTGCTGCACTGCCAGAGGGTCAGTACTGAGGGAGTGCTGCACTGTCAGAGGGTCAGTACTGAGGGAGTGCTGCACTGTCAGAGGGTCAGTACTGAGGGAGTGCTGCACTGTCAGAGGGTCAGTACTGAGGGAGTGCCGCACTGTCAGAGGGTCAGTACTGAGGGAGTGCTGCACTGTCAGAGGGTCAGTACTGAGGGAGTGCCGCACTGTCAGAGGGTCAGTACTGAGGGAGTGCTGCACTGTCAGAGGGTCAGTACTGAGGGAGTGCCGCACTGTCAGAGGGTCAGTACTGAGGGAGTGCTGCACTGTCAGAGGGTCAGTACTGAGGGAGAGCTGCACTGTCAGAGGGTCAGTATTGAGGGAGTGCTGCACTGTCAGAGGGTCAGTACTGAGGGAGTGCTGCACTGTCAGAGGGTCAGTACTGAGGGAGTGCTGCACTGTCAGAGGGTCAGTACTGAGGGAGTGCTGCACTGTCAAAGGGTCAGTACTGAGGGAGTGCTGCACTGTCAGAGGGTCAGTACTGACGGAGTGCTGCACTGTCAGAGGGTCAGTACTGAGGGAGTGCTGCACTGCCAGAGGGTCAGTACTGAGGGAGTGCTGCACTGTCAGAGGGTCAGTACTGAGGGAGTGCTGCACTGTCAGAGGGTCAGTACGGAGGGAGTGCTGCACTGTCAGAGGGTCAGTACTGAGGGAGTGCTGCACTGTCAGAGGGTCAGTACTGAGGGAGTGCAGCACTGTCAGAGGGTCAGTACTGAGGGAGTGCTGCACTGTCAGAAGGTCAGTACTGACGGAGTGCCGCGCTGTCAGAGGGTCAGTACTGAGGGAGTGCTGCGCTGTCAGAGGGTCAGTACTGAGGGAGCGCCGCACTGTCAGAGGGTCAGTACTGAGGGAGTGCTGCACTGTCAGAGGGTCAGTGCTGAGTGAGTGCTGCACTGTCAGAGGGTCAGTACTGAGGTAGTGCCGCACTGTCAGAGGGTCAGTACTGAGGGAGTGCCGCACTGTCAGAGGGTCAGTACTGAGGGAGTGCCGCACTGTCAGAGGGTCAGTACAGAGGGAGTGCTGCACTGTCAGAGGGTCAGTACTGAGGGAGTGCCGCACTGTCAGAGGGTCAGTACTGAGGGAGTGCTGCACTGTCAGAGGGTCAGTACTGAGGGAGTGCCGCACTGTCAGAGGGTCAGTACAGAGGGAGTGCGGCACTGTAAGAGGGTCAGCACTGAGGGAGTGCCGCACTGTCAGAGGGTCAGTACTGAGGGAGTGCTGCACTGTCAGAGGGTCAGTACTGAGGGAGTGCTGCACTGTCAGAGGGTCAGTATTGAGGGAGTGCTGCACTGTCAGAAGGTCAGTACTGACGGAGTGCCGCGCTGTCAGAGGGTCAGTACTTTTTTAAAAAAAATTAAATTTACAGTACCCAATTCATTTTTTTCAATTAAGGGACAATTTTAGCGAGGCCAATCCACCTAGCCTGCACATCTTTTGGGTTGTGGGGGTGAAACCCACGCAAGCACGGGGAGAATGTGCAAACTCCACACAGACAGTGATCCAGAGCCGGGATCGAACCTGGGACCTCGGCGCCGTGAGGCTGCAGGGCTAACCCACTGCGCCACCGTGCTGCCCGAGAGGGTCAGTATTGAGGGAGTGCTGCATTGTCAGAGGGTCAGTACTGAGCGAGTGCTGCACTGTCAGAGGGTCAGTACTGAGGGAGTGCGCACTGTCAGAGGGTCAGTACTGAGGGAGTGCCGCACTGTCAGAGGGTCAGTACTGAGGGAGTGCCGCACTGTCAGAGGGTCAGTACTGAGGGAGTGCTGCGCTGTCAGAGGGTCAGTACTGAGGGAGAGCTGCACTGTCAGAGGGTCAGTACTGAGGGAGTGCCGCACTGTCAGAGGGTCAGTACTGAGGGAGTGCTGCGCTGTCAGAGGGTCAGTACTGAGGGAGTGCTGCACTGTCAGAGGGTCAGTACTGAGGGAGTGCTGCACTGTCAGAAGGTCAGTACTGAGGGAGTGCTGCACTGTCAGAGGGTCAGTACTGAGGGAGTGCAGTACTATCCGATGGTCAGTGCTCAGTGAGTGCTGCACTGTCAGAGGGTCAGTACTGAGGGAGTGCTGCACTGTCAGAGGGTCAGTACTGAGGGAGTGCCGCACTGTCAGAGGGTCAGTACTGAGGGAGTGCTGCACTGTCAGAGGGTCAGTACTGAGGGAGTGCCGCACTGTCAGAGGGTCAGTACTGAGGGAGTGCTGCACTGTCAGAGGGTCAGTACTGACGGAGTGCTGCACTGTCAGAGGGTCAGTGCTCAGTGAGTGCTGCACTGTCCGAGGGTCAGTACTGAGGGAGTAGACCCAAGAAGCAGGATTTTGAATGGGAGCAGCAAAGGTGTTCTCCAGTGTCCTGGCCAATATTCATTCCTCAACCAAGCACCATCGAAAACAGATCTGGTCATTAAACCGTGTGGGACAGCATTGAGTGTGAACTGACTGCCACTCTTCCCTGCAATACAAGACTTGGCCATAACGCACTTCGTGGCGCCCTGTGGGCATCAATGGCGCTAGATAAATGCAAGTCTTGTTCTACTTTTTGAAATTGCCTCAGTTGCAAAGAAAAAAACCAAGAAACAGACCCATCCAATGGATTCTAACAAATTAATATTTGTTGTTTGAAGTTGTACGTTCCTTACAAGCCCATGTCAGGTTTAGCAATGAAAGAGCACCTTAGTTTCATGACCACTTATGCTTCAATCACATGAAGATTCCAGGGCGTGTGTTTCATTTTGCTTTAACCTTAAGAGATCTTGGTTTTTATGAGGCTTTACGCACCTTCATGTTTCTTTATGCGTACGTCTGTTTTCGCAGTGGTCTCTGCAAGATCAATTAAATTCTCCTCATCTCAGTCTTGAAATGAATTGAAATGAAAATCGCTTATTGTCACGAGTAGGCTTCAATGAAGTTACTGTGAAAAGCCCCTAGTCGCCACATTCCGGCGCCTGTCCGGGGAGGCTGGTACGGGAATTGAACCGTGCTGCTGGCCTGCTTGGTCTGCTTTAAAAGCCAGCGATTTAGCCGAGTGAGCTAAACCAGCCTCTTTTCATAGAATGTACAGTGCAGAAGGAGGCCATTCGGCCCATCGAGTCTGCACCGGCTCCTGGAAAGAGCACCCTACCCAAGGTTAACACCTCCACCCTATCCCCATAACCCAGTAACCCCACCCAACACTAAGGGCAATTTTGGACACTAAGGGCAATTTACCATGTCCAATCCACCTAACCTGCACATCTTTGGACTGTGGGAGGAAACCGGAGCACCCGGAGGAAACCCACGCACACACGGGGAGGATGTGCAGACTCCGCACAGACAGTGACCCAAGCCGGAATCGAACCTGGGACCCTGGAGCTGTGAAGCGATTGCACTATCCACAATGCTACCGTGCTCTTGAAAAGGAGACTTCTTATTCTGAAACTTTGTCTTCTAGTTCAGTCTCCTTCACAAGAGAACATAGAATCATAGAACGTACAGTGCAGAAGGAGGCCATTCGGCCCATCAAGTCTGCACCGGCCCTTGGAAAGAGCCCTTAAGCCCACACTTCCACCCTATCCCAGTAACCCCACCCATCCTTTTTTGGACACAATTTGCTCCTATTTCTTACATTCGTATAGTCAATAAGCCCGGTCTGCTCTCTCGGGGGAGTAAATCTCGGTATGCTGGCCAGTATTTATCCTTCAATCAAAAACGCTACAAACATAAAGCTGGCCTGGTCATTATCACAGTGCTGTTTGTGGGAGCTTGCAGATTGGTTTGCTGCCTTCCCTACCGTCCTCACATGATCCGGACCCATCACAGTCGCAGTGATAGTGTCTGCAGTGCCTCATCCGGTAGCACTCTCCCCTCCGAGTCAAAGCTGTGGGTTCTCAGTCTCTCTGCAGAGACTTTGGCCGACACGGTGCAGGGTTGCGGCATTGTCAGAGGTACTGTCTTTCCAATGAGCCATTAAACCGAGGGCTATTGTCTGTCCTCAGTTAGTAAGAGAGGGACAGGGCACTTCTCCCCAATGTCCTGGTCGATACCCTCACGGCAAGGGGAAAACCGATCAGTTACTATTTAATTGCCACAAGGTCGTGAAAGGTGGCTAAATTAATGCAAGTTCTGTCTCTCTTTCAAGTTTAAATCCTGGCCGAGAACCTTTGGCCAAACAGCTTGCTTCGATGCTGTATTCCACATAATTCTGCATAGCGGAACAAACTTTAACCAGCTTGGGGGAGTATCACTGAATAACTGCTCTCTCAAAGTGCGGGTCCCATCAATTTCTCACAGCGTGTCCCACGCTGCATTGGCAGCAAGAGCAAAGTGTCGGATTTGTCTGCTCAGCAGGTTTTACTCTTATCGCTTCCAAGAAATAAATCAAAAATGGCTCGAAAGCAGCATGAATACATCCCGGCTTTCCAATCAATTGTCCTCGTCAGGAACATCCAAGGATTAACAGAATCAGACAGAAAGATGGCTATTATACAAACCGTCAGCTATTAAGGGTGTGTTTTCTTTTAAATGAATTTTCAGCATGCGGCCATTTGTTTCCCAGATGCCTTGGGAATTTGATGCACGGCTGAGAGCCACTTCAGTCAGGTAAAGCCCCGAACATGTCAGGGCAACAGGCCTCCCGCCCTAAAGAACTTCAGTGGGCCACTTGTGACAATGGCCACATGGACACTCACCCGCGCAACACTGAGAAATGGCTGCCGAATCGGAGGCTCCATCTTTCGGATTAATCACTGAAATAAAACCTTGTCGGCTCTCTCAGATGAACGTAAAAGATTTGACGATCAGCAGGGGAGATATCCTTGGCATCCTGGCCAACATTTATCCTTCAATCTACATCACAACATTATCACTGCTGGAGGGTGTTGTGTTCTGCTGCTTCAGATAACACAGGCTGCTACTTGATGCAGTCTTAACTAAAGGATGCTCCAGACTCTGAAATGAGTTCAACGTGTTTATTGAACTATTAACACCGTTAATAGAACATAGAACATAGAACAGTACAGCACAGAACAGGCCCTTCGGCCCTCAATGTTGTGCCGAGCCATGATCACCCTACTCAAACCCACGTATCCACCCTATACCAGTAAGTAACCCAACAGCGCCCCCCATTAACCTTAAAAAAAAAAAAAATTTTTTTAATGACTTGGTGGGCCGCATAAAGACCTGCGGCCCGCGGGCCGTAGTTTGCCCACCCCTGTGATAGAGGGAGCTTGTTCATAGATCATAGAATTTACAGTGCAGAAGGAGGCCATTCGGCCCATCGAGTCTGCACCGGCTCTTGGAAAGAGCATCCTACCCAAGGTCAACACCTCCACCCTATCCCAATAACCCCACCCAACACTAAGGGCAATTTTGGATACTAAGGGCAATTTATTATGGCCAATCCACCTAACCTGCACATCTTTGGACTGTGGGAGGAAACCGGAGCACCCGGAGGAAACCCACGCACACATGGGGAGGATGTGCAGACTCCGCACAGACAGTGACCCAAGCCGGAATCAAACCTGGGACCCTGGAGCTGTGAAGCCATTGTGCTATCTACAATGCTACCGTGCTGCCCTTAAATTGGTTGCCACATTTGTTGTGTATAAATTGGTTGCCACATTTTGTAACATTACAGTAATGATTACACTACAAATGCACTTTACTGGGAGATCCTGAGATCATCAACGATGCTACACAGGCCTTTGTTACTGCCAAGTCTTATGCTTTAATGAAATTAAAATTCTCAAACGGCCATGGTGGAATTTGAGCTTTATCATCTGGATTACTAACTTGGTGGCATAGCCGTTACACTGCCGCACTGACGCCACTTTGAAACTTCTCGCCTCCTTCATTTTTCATTAGTCGGTGCCGTGGGAAACATATATTGCGGGGATACAATACTACACCTTTGATTAATAGCCACTGTTTGGCTTCTCTCTAATTATACGTCCCACATTAAACCTGTCTTTTGATTCTCGGTGTTCCACAGCAATAACTCCTAATGCAACGTAGCTTGTGGGCTGGGTGATATTCTCACGATACCTGACGCAGTTTGTTAAAGTAGCAATTTGGCTTCACAAAATTCCACAGATGTGACTCCACACGCTTCGTCTGTACCTTCCATTTGGGATCAGCCAGCCAATCTATTTCTTCAAGATCATATCTTTCTTTAAAATGTCAGGGTTCAAGAGGTCAGGACTACCAGTAGGCCCGTCAGCCCCCAAAGCTTCTTCCTCCATTTCGCTGACCACAGCTGATCCATTTATCCGCCTTTGCTTTGTAAGTCTTTGTACTGTAATAGCACTAAAATCTGTCTTGACGATTTCAGTTGGCCCATTATCTGCAGCCTTCTGGGCTCTTGGCTTCTTCTATCGTGTTGTGAGGGGAAAAAACCGGCCTCGCTTTAAGTTTAAGGTTATGCCCTCGTGCTCTGGATTTTCCAACCAGAGGAAATAGCTTCTCCCTATCTATCTTGATCATGCATCACTATTATCCTTCACGGAAGGAAATCTGCTGTCTTTCCCTCGTCTAACCTACGTGACTCCAAACAAGCAGCAACCCTCTGAAATGGCCGAGCAAGCCACTCAGCTGCCCAAGAATGCAGCTCACCACCACCTTCTCGAGGGCAACTTTAGTAATATGCAGTAAATGCCGGCCTTGTCAATGACCACACTGTGAATGAATAGAACAAAATAAAATCCTTTTGTCATCTTAAACACCTGGGACAGATCATCCCATCAAACTTCTAAACTCAAGGGAACATAGGGTGGCAAGGTGGCAGGCACTGCTGCCTCACAGTGACAGGGACCCGGGTTTGAGTCCAACCTTGTAAGACTGTGTGTGTGTGTGTGTGTGTGTGTGTGTGTGTGTGTGTGTGTGTGTGTGTGGAGTTTGTTCTCCCAGTGCCTGCGTGGGTTTCCTCTGGGTGCTCCAGTTTCCTCTCGCCCGTGGATTGGCCATGTTAAATTGCCCCGTAGTGTCCAAAAGCTTAGGTGGGGTTTAGGGGATAGGGCGGGGGGGAGTGGGCCTAGGTAAAGTGGGAGGATCAGTGCAGACCCGATGGGCTGAATGGCCTCCTTCTGATTCTCTGATTCGCCGTGTTCGTAACTTCGTCTCGGAATTAAACCCCGCATATTTTTTTGTAAATTTAGAGTACCCGATTCATTTTTTCCAATTAAGGGGCAATTTAGCATGGGCAATCCACGTACCCTACACATCTTTGGGTTGTGGGGGCGAAACCCCCGCAGACACGGGGAGAATGTGCAAACTCCACACGGACAGTGACCCAGAGCCGGGATCGAACCTGGGACCTCGGCGCCGTGAGGCTGCAGTGCTAACCACTGCGCCGCCATGCTGCCCTCAACCCGCGCATATTTTGGTGCATCTATGCCGCATCTCTTCATAGGCCAATCTATGCTCCCTGAGTATATGTGTGGAACTGAGAGTCCAAGCAGCACTACCACCTCCGCATTCCAACCACCTTCCGAGAAGGTTAACATTCCATTCACTCCATTTTTATTCTTTCACGAGAATGTGGGCGTCACTGGCAAGGCCAACATTTGTTGTCCATCCCTAATTGCCCTTGAACGGAGCGGCTTGCTGAATCATTTTAGAGGGCAGTTAAGAGTAGACCACACATTGCTGTGGGTCTGGAGTCACATGTAGGCCAGACCAGGTCAGGGCGGCAGATTCCCTTCCCTAAAGGGCATTGGTGAACCAGATGATAATCAACAATGATTTCATGGTCACCATTACTGAGATTACACCAGTGATTTCTGAACACGGATACCTAAATCCCTCTGCTCTTTCATAATGGAGTCATTTCCACTAAGAAACGACTGCACACCTGAAACGGATGGCGACACAAACCTGCGCGTACAACTTTCGTACTCTGTTCATGTCTCTGCAACTTCCTGCTCCGATGGAAACAATTGACTGTTTTAAAATCCATTTTACGAGACGCTGGTTGGGCCATTTCAGAGGGCGTTTGTGGATCAACCACAGTGCGGTTAGGATATGGAGCGAGCCAGGCAAAAGACTGTTGTGCTTTGGCGGGATGGAAGATGTCAGTGCTGGGCGTGGCCGGAAAACCCCGGCCATTGTCTTTGGAACCATCACAAACCCATTGCTTCGCCACTGACTCCAGCCCTGTCAGCTGACCATTAGCAACCTCGGGGTCTTACCCGACTCTCAACCGAGTTTCCAACACGATAGCCACTCCGTCTCCAAGGCCTATACGTCGGCCTCCAGAACATCTCCCATCTCTGCCGCTACCTCAGCTCGTCTTCTGCTCAAACCATCATCTATGGCAGCCCTGGACTTGACCATTCCGATGTTCTTCTGACTTGCATCCCATCTTCCACCCACAATAGACCGGAGTACATACAAAAACTACGCTGTGCTTATTTGAACTCACATCAAGTCTTGCTTACTGACCTGCATTCTCCCCTTGTCTGGCAACAGCATGATTTTTAAAATCTCATCCTCGTCTCCAAACCTCTCTTTAGGCTCGGCCCTCCCCATCTTTATAATATAATAATCTTTATTGTCACAAGTAAGCTTACATTAACACTGCAATGAGGTTACTGTGAAAAGCCCCAATTCGCCATATTCCAGCGCCTGTCCGGGTACACTGAGGGAGAATTCAGAATGACCAAAGTACCTAAACAAGCGCGTCTTTCGGGACTTGTGGGAGGAAACCGGAGCACCCGGAGGAAACCCACGCAGACACGGGGAGAACGTGCAGAGAGTGACCCAAGCCAGGAATCGAACCCGGGACCCTGGAGCTGTGAAGCAACAGTGCTAACCACTGTGCTGCCCCCTCTGCAGCATTCTCCAGTCCCACAAGAGCTCTGCGCTCCTTTAATTCTGATGTTTTGCGTATCTCCCATTTTCAATGCCTGCCCCCTTGGACTGGCAGCCGTGCCGTCAGCTGCCCGGGCTCTACCCTCCGAAATTCCAACAAAACAGACTCTCCGTGCCGCTTTGCACTGCTGTGTGGAGGAGCTTGCTATGCACACACTAGTTACTGCTTTCCCTACAATACAGGTGAACATGCTTCAAACATAATCCATCGACGGAAAAGCTCTGTGCGATGCACTGAGATTGTGAAAGGCACTTTGTAAATGCAAGCCGTTTTTATTCAGGGAGATTTCGGCAACTGAAGAGGAGATAACGGGAGATGAGAAGAACGGGATTATTGTGGACAGCTGGGCGTGGGAGCTCTCAGCAAATCTCAGCCACAAATTTAATATTTGTTGCATTTTTCTTTTGCTTTGCTTTCATTTTTCTTTAATAAGAATAGAATTGAAAAGCAGAGAGATTATGTTAAAATTGGTTAGGCCACACTTGGGAGTACTATGCGGTGTTGTGACCTCTATATTACAAAAGATGATATAAAAGCAATGTAGAAAGCTCAAGGAGGATTTACATGAATGATACCAGAACTAATAGGATACAACTGTCATGACAAGTTCGGGTGCTTTCTCTAGCACAAGAGACCGAGAGGTGACACAATAAGTGTCTTTAAAATTCTGTACAGCACAATTCCTCAAATACTGAAGCAATCCACGTCCATGTGCAGCAATAGTATTCAGGCCCAGGCTGATGTGAAGATACAAATTAGGAGCAGAAGGAAGCCACTCAGCCCCTCGGGCCTGCTCCGCCATTCAATAAGATCATGTCTGATTGTAACCTCAACCCGACACTCCTGCCTGCCCCCGATAACTTTTCCATGGAACCACAGAATTCCTACCACGCAGGAGGAGGCCATTCAACCCATCGAGTCTGCACCAACCCTCTGAAAGCACAGGAGCACAGTGGTTAGCACAGTTGCTTCACAGCGCCAGGGTCCCAGTTCAATTCCCGGCTTGGATCACTGTCTATGCGGAGTCTGCACGTTCTCCCCGTGTCCGTGTGGGTTTCCTCCGGGTGCTCCGGTTTCCTCCCACAGTCTAAAGACGTGCAGTTAGGTGGATTGGCCATGCTAAATTTCCCTTAAGTGCCCAAAATGGTTAGGTAGGGTTACTGGGTTATGGGGATAGGGTGGAGGTTTGGGCATAAGCGGGATGCTATTTCCAAGGGCCGGTGCAGACTCGACGGGCCGAATGGCCTCCTGCTGCACTGTAAATTCTGTGATGATATATGATAACTGGCATACATGAACTGGGCTGAATGGCCACTGTGCAGTAATTCATTTTGCAGTGACAAGCGCTATCTGGTGGTAGCAGGGTGAACAGTCCTTGCAAGTTCTTCCAGAGAGAGAAACAAAAAAACACATGAGACCTTCTCCCCCCCCCCCCTCCCCTCCATTGATAGCATTTGCTCCTAACTCATTCTTCACAGACATCACACCAAAGATTGCAAACAGTCTGGGCTGACCTCACAGTGGCACACAGCACTGCCACAAAGCTGTCTTCCCGGTCCCAGTGCTACTTTAAATATCCCCCAGCTGTGTCGGCAGTGGAAGATACAGTTAATCATCCTGCCACACATTACGCACTCCACTCCCTATCAAAATCCTCCAGCACAAAATTGAATAGAATCCCCGATAGCTCCAAATGGAGCATTGCATCATTCCCATTGTTAATAGTCTTTAAGCCAAGCGATCTCAGTCACATTGTGTACCCTGCTGTCTGCTAACCCTAACGCATTCCTTTAAAAGAAAAAGACGAGCTTTGCATCAGCAGCACATCTCTCTTATTCTCTCTCATGTAGATCCTTATTGACTTTCAAGACTGTAAAGAAGTCTCGAGGGCCCTTATTCTGAAGGAGATTAGCGATGAGTATGAATTCAGTAAATCTCAAAGGGCAGCAATAGTGTGCCGGCTGAGCAATATATTCTGCCATTGCTGCTTTACACATACATACAACCATTGTGCATAAGTATCTGATATTCTCAGAACAAAGGGATGGCCGTGATTTTAGAATTCAACCTGTGATGAATATAGGAAACTGTCATGTATTATATTTTATATTTGTTGCAGTAATGTTATTGAAAACCCCTGTTTGAGATACATACAGGGAGTGTGTCTGGTGAAGCTGTGATTAAGGGGGCGTAAAAGTAAGATAATCAGTGATTTTATCCATTTACTTGTTTACGGATGGCTAATGAACATGGTTTTGATTTTGGAGGAACCCTGTGATGTAGATAATCTATGAGGGATGTGCTTAGTCGTGGACAAACATCATGGGGCATCTTAGTAGGAGGAAACCAAAGAATATCTCATGATGCAAGCTTCACCCAATGTCTATGTATTTCCATAGTGTATTTATCATATGTCCTATATTTTCCATGTATGGAATAATCTGCCTGGACTGCATGCAGAGCAATACTTTTCACTGTACCTTGTTACGCAGTGACAATAAATCTAAATCAAGGGCTGGCGTCTGTCGTTTTTTAAAATTTAGAGTACCCAATTATTTTTTTTCAATTAAGGGGCAATTTAGATTGGCCAATCCACCTAACCTGCACAGCTTTTGGGTTGTGGGGGTGAAACCCACGCAGACACAGGAAATATGTGCAAACCCCACACGGACAATGACCTGGGGCTGGGATTGAACCCGGGTCACCTGCGCTATAGGCAGCAGTGATAACCATTGCACCACCGTGCCGCCCTGGGGCTGGAGTCTGTTTGGAGTTTGCAGTTTCCTATAGGATTTTAGGCTGACAAGACAGGTCTTCAGCTGGCTCCCGACAGGTTCTCTGCAAGGCCTTTGAACAGAGAAAAGCAAGTGAACCGAATTGTTAACTATATTGTTAAATGGTCTTTGAACTATATTGTTTTGCTTAATTGGAATATATGTAGTCGCAGGGAGTAAATTAAAGTTTTTCCTTTTATTTCAGAACTGTTTTAACGAGTAACTGGAGGGCTATTACTTTACTGCAAATGTGATTGATTTTGTGTTTAAATTAAAGTTTGTCTTAACACAGACACTGCCCATTGGTCAGTGTTATCACTCCTGTGCTGATTCCTCACGGTTTTACAAATTGCAATGATGTGGGTTTTCATTTGGGATCCTATCACTAAGCCAGCTAAAAGAGAATCCAGGATAAATCATGCAACGGGATTGGGAAGTTCGGGACTTACTCAAGAAAGAAAACGGGACATAAAGGCCTGGCGAGTAAGCTGGAAAGGTAGGGTTGATAAAAATCAAAGCGGGATGAGTATTAATTAATTAATAATCTTTATTGTCACAAGTAGGCTTACATTAACACTGCAATAAAGTTACTATGAAAAGCCCCTAGTCGCCACATTCCGGCGCCGGTTCGGGTACACGGAGGGAGAATTCAGAATTTCCAAATTACCCAACAAGCACGTCTTTCGGGACTTGTGGGAGGAAACCGGAGAACCCGGAGGAAACCCACGCAGACATGATGGGCTTAAAGAGACTGAGCTTACTGCACTGTCTTTGTTCTTATTCTTTAGCCAGATTAACATTGCTGGGTGTAACTCTTAAACCTCGAGAGCAGGAAGTGAGCTGTCACCCAGTAACACAGCCAACAATTCGGGCATGTCAATCTTTATTTGAACAATGGAGGGTCGCTATTACGTGCTCTTAGCTTAATTCTCTTGCCAGTAGCTCCCTCGAGGGTGGTTTTGCCTCTGATTGTGCGACCTTGCTGCCCGCAATTTGGCTCTTCCCCATTTCCAACATTAGTGACTACGCTTCAGAAGTATTTATTAGCTGTAAAGTGCTTTGCGACATTCTGAAGCCTCGAAAAGGGCTATGTAAATACAAGTTCTTTCTTTCATTCTGAGGTGTATTCCTTGGATGAAATGAATACAGAGCAGGAGCCGGCTTGCTGACTGATTGGCATTCTCTCTGCTGAGGCAATGCAAATGTTGGAAGTGACAAAGCCCAAATCCAGTTCCTCGCGAGTTGCTCTACTGCCCCCGCCCTCAATCTTTCCCTCTATTAATCCAGTCACCCCACTTGCTGTGGCAGGAAAAGTCAGCGGCTCCAAGTCTGAAAAAACAGTCAGGTGCCCTTGTGAATGCTACAGATTGGATGAGTGACCTTGCACTGAGCCGAGATCAATAGCAAGCGAGGGGATAGAGGGGAAAAAAAAACAACACATCATCCATCCTACCCTTCCTGAGGCAACAATCGCCCGTCAACCTTTCAAGAACAAGCCTGCCAGAAAAGTTAACAGATTTGCGGCAGCTGGCCATCAAATCCCAGATATTTACACATATATCCTTTCAAATGTCAAATGGCTTACACTATCAAGGAGCAGAATAGCCTGCCGGCAGCTCGCTGCACTAAGGCAGGATTGTTCTTATGAATATGCAGTTTACTCGGCCTTTGATGGGCCCCAGTCAGCTCGATGGATTTATAAATCAGAGAAATTGTCTTCCGACACATGATTCACACGCACACGTACACACACACACACGCACGCACACACACCGGTCCCTGAATCGTCTGCCGTATTTCCACTTTTAGCTGCTGCACGCATTAGCATCTATACACATCGATTCAAAATGCCGATTGGCCGCAATGTTCCGGAGATTTTTCTGTAGCCTATCCAGTTCCGACAAATGAAATGCTGTCACCCCACAGAGGGTTGCTGACTCTGATTGGACATATTCCAGGAGGGACGGCCTCCTGCCACCAACGTCCCCAGCCCGCTCTGGAAGGGCCCTTCCTGTTGGTTCCCTTAGTTCCTATTTCTTTTATTTTGTCTTTATCAATTTTGGTCCATGGATCGTTAATGAAAACATTTAAGTCGAGCAGAGGAAGTAAGGAACTCAAAGTGTCAAAAGGATACAGTGTGCTATAAAGGTTTGTATTTTGGGCAGACTTTATGGTACCCAAGTGATTGGAAGGGTTCATTTTGATTCATTGCCTGGTGGCCAATGGATCGGCCAGGGACAGTGTTCTGCCCAGCAACCGACAGCAATTGGTTCCTGTCATAGAGTCAGAGATAGAGTCATAGATGTTTATAGCACGGAAACAGGCCCTTCGGCCCAGCTTATCCATGCCGCCCAGTTTCTATCACTAGGCTAGTCCCACTTGCCCGCATTTGGCCCATATCCCTCTATAACCACCCTGCCCATCTAACTGTCTAACTGCGTTTTAAAAGGAAAAAGTTGTCCCCCCCCCTCTCCCAACTGCCTCTGGCAGCTCGTTCCAGATGCTCACCACCCTGTGTGTGAAGAAATTTCCCCTCTGGTCTCTTTTGTATCTCTCCCCTCTCACGGTAAACCGATGCCCAGGCTCCTCTACCTTTGGGAAAAGATGTCGACTATCTGCCTTATCGATGCTCCTCATTCTGTCAGGTGGAGTTTTTCGAAGAGAACCCAAGAGAAGCCATTGGACCCACAAGGTGGAAGCAGCTCTCTCTCTCTCTGCTCTGCTGCCGACTGTCTGAAAGCAGAAGTCTCTAGACCCTGAAATAAGAAGCTGTCTCTCTCTCTTTCACTCGAATGCTGGCTGCTTTTCCTATGAGTTGACAGTGAAAACTATTAGAAGCTGAAAGAGAAGGTAATATTCACCTGAAAGCCTTGGTTGAAAAATAAACTAACTGGAAGGCATCCATCTGAAACAAAGACTCTTATCCTATTACTTTCATCATTATTTCACATCCCCCATTTCCCCTCTGTGCCTGTTTGTCTGTGTGTGTATAGAGGGGCGGAGAGAGTTAAAAGAGGGGTTAAAGATTAGACAGTAGTTAACCAGTCGTATTTGTTGCCTAGTAAATTATAGATACTGTTAATAATAAGTTAATTGTGTTCAAATTTACAAACCTGGTGACTGTGGTTATTGGGCAACCGAAGACCTCGGTTATTTTAAAATTAAAAGTTAATTTCAACCGTGTTTTAACTCCGGGTCAAGTGGGTCTGGAATTGACCACGCACTGGCCCAGGGTGCCATAACAACTATCCCACACTGGTCGCCCAACACATCCATACAAGTGGCACACAGGCTTTCCCAGACCAACTGGAAAGCAAATCAGACTCTTCAGTGAGATCGGGTGACAACTTCAGGATGATGGGGCTTAGGAAGCAAGCGAGTGCGGTGGTACGCCTGTGAATAGATTTGTGCATAGTTAGTAATGTGACCTCCAACCAGCTGGTGGCGTCCGAGATCAGTCACGTGACATGTGACACCAGGCAGTTGGTAGTAAGACGTACAACAGGACAGTCGCACGTAGAGTAGCTCCCGAGAATTCAAATTTGTCTGTATAGTAATCTGTTTGTTAACCAGGACTGGTTTAGCACAGCTGGCTTGTAATGCAGTACAGGGCCAGCAGCGCGGGTTCAATTCCCGTACCAACCTCCCCGAACAGGTGCCGGAATGTGGCGACTAGGGGCTTTTCACAGTAACTTCATTGAAGCCTACTTGTGACAATAAGCAATTATTATATTATTATCTTTCAACATGAACATCAATAAATCATCGTTCTAGTTAAACAACTAGATATTCTGTGTACATCATTACAATGGTGGGATCACAGAACACAACAGCGAGGAGTCTATTAGAGAGATGTATCTCAGTAGTGTCAAAACCCACACCCTCGTCACCACAATGCTTTGTTTATTAGCAGTGAATAAGGAACCTGCATTCATATAGTGCCTATGAAGATCTCAGCAGACCCAAAAGTTTGCCTCACGGTAGCATGGTGGTTAGCATCAATGCTTCACAGCTCCAGGGTCCCAGGTTCGATTCCCAGCTGGGTCACTGTCTGTGTGGAGTCTGCACGTCCTCCCCGTGTGTGCGTGGGTTTCCTCCGGGTGCTCCGGTTTCCTCCCACAGTCCAAAGATGTGCGGGTTAGGTGGATTGGCTATGCTAAATTGCCCGTAGTGTAAGGTTAATGGGGGGATTGTTGGGATACGGGTGACGTGGGTTTAAGTAGGGTGATCATTGCTCGGCACAACATCGAGGGCCGAAGGGCCTGTTCTGTGCTGTACTGTTCTATGTTTGAGCATTTAAAAAAAAAAGGGGCCTCACGGTAGCATGGTGGTTAGCATCAATGCTTCACAGCTCCAGGGTCCCAGGTTCGATTCCCGGCTGGGTCACTGTCTGTGTGGAGTCTGCACGTCCTCCCCGTGTGTGCGTGGGTTTCCTCCGGGTGCTCCGGTTTCCTCCCACAGCCCAAAGATGTGCGGGTTAGGTGGATTGGCCATGCTAAATTGCCCGTAGTGTAAGGTTAATGGGGGGGGATTGTTGGGTTACGGGTATACAGGTTACGTGGGTTTAAGTGGGGTGATCATTGTTCGGCACAACATCGAGGGCCGAAGGGCCTGTTCTGTGCTGTACTGTTCTATGTTCTATGTTCTAAAAGTGTTTGTTGTTTACATTTACTCTTTCATGGGATGTGGGCGCCACTGGCAAAGCCAGCATTTGTTGCCCATCCCTAACTGCCCTTGAACTGGATGGCTTGCCACGACATACGGGCAGCGCGGTAGCATTATGGATAGCACAATCGCTTCACAGCTCTAGGGTCCCAGGTTCGATTCCGGCTTGGGTCGCTGTCTGTGCGGAGTCTGCACATCCTCCCCGTGTGTGCGTGGGTTTCCTCCGGGTGCTCCGGTTTCCTCCCACAGTCCAAAGATGTGCAGGTTAGGTGGATTGGCCATGATAAATTGCCCTTAGAGTCCAAAATTGCCCTTAGTGTTGGGTGGGGTTACTGGGTTATGGGGATAGGGTGGAGTTGTTGACCTTGGGTAAGGTGCTCTTTCCAAGAGCCGGTGCAGACTCGATGGGCTGAATGGCCTCCTTCTGCACTGTAAATTCTATGATTCCAGAGGGCAATTAAGAGTCAAACACATTGCTCTGGGTCTGGAGTCACATGTAGACCAGAGTGGGTGAGCTTTCCTTCCCCAAAGGGCATCCGGGAACCAGATTTTGGGGGGGGGGGGGAGGAGGAGAGACAATCGACTATAGTTTTGAGGTCACCATTACCAAGACCAGCTTTTTTTCAATTTCAGATTTATTAATTGGGTTTGAATCCCACCAGTTGCCATGGTGGGATTTGAACCCCTGTCCTCAGAATAGTCGCCTGGGCCAGTAATGTTGCCACGACCCCATCTTAACAGCCAACCGAACAAGATTAAAAGTGTAGCCGCGGCTGCAATGTACGAAACCCAACAGCCAATTGTGTACGGTAAGCTCCCACAAACATGAGATATCGACCAGATAATCTGTTCTTAGTGAAGTTAGTTGAGGGCTAAATACTGGCCAGGACGATGAACTCCCCTGCACTTCTTCAAAATAATACTACGGCATCTTCTAAATCCACTTGAGAAAGGAGACAGGATCGCACTTCAGCATCTCAGCCAAAATAGAAAGAGCAGTTCTGCAAGTGTTCTGGTTCTGCACTCCAGTCTCGGGAGTGGGATTTGAACCCACAACCTTCTGACTTGGAGGCAGGGGAGGTACTCGCTGTGCCACAGCTGACACAAGGATTTACAGCTCAGCAAAGTACATTTATTTTGATGTATCTCACATAATATTGGAGCCATCCCCCTAAACGGCAACACTGATTTTCTTTTGACTGCAATAACTTCAAGCTGCTAAATCAAACCCTGCTAACTCGCCGACACAACTACCAAGCATGAAATTGGTTACAACCAGGAGAGACTCAAAGATGTCTGCCAGTCAGTTCTTTGATCTCCTGTGATATCTCCAAACTGCATCAATTAAATTTCATGTACGACAGTCCGCCAGGGTTGCAGAGTCTCAACAGAAGACGTGTTTCTGTGCTCACTGAAGCAAGTGTTGTTCGTTCTGGGGAATGGAACACTTTCCATTTCAGGCTTCCATTGCTGACATCAAACGGTGTCAGGGCAGAGAGTGCACTCACTCACACACACACACACACACACACACACACACACAGTAAGATGCAAAGTGAAGCTCTCTTTACTCATCCCAATAATGTGCCTCAGGTTCAACCTCAGCATTTTCTTTTTCGTTGCCCATAGCCTCTTAACATTAGGGTGTCTAAGCAAGAACTGGACCGAGATGCAGCACGCACACAACAAAGAGACCCAGGGAGCGGGATTGCCCAGCCCCACCCCCTCCGACACAGTCACTGGAGTGTATTTTAAGAGTAATCAACATTGCAAAGCAGGCAAATGTGAAAGTTAATTTGCGTACAAACACCAGAAGTAAATAATCAGCTAATCAGTTACTGGAATGTTAGCTGAGGGAGCAGGTGACCAAAAGAATATCTTGTTGTTCTCGGAATAATGCTGTGGGATCTTCTCTGTCCATCAGAGAAGGTAGATGAGGACCTCGGTTTAGCATGTCACAGAAAGATCGTCACTGTGTCATCGTAGATTTCATGCTTGAATCCATAACTTTCTGCCAAATGTGACATGTTAAATATAGAACTGACTTTTAAACTGTTCGCTCTTCAGATTTTTAAGTGTCGGCTGCTCTCAAGTTATAAAAAATCTGTCCCTTTGATAAGCAATCTTTTTCTAGCAATTATGAAGCGGAGTTCCCACCATTCAAACATCTTCCCAAAGCTATTCGAAATAGAGCGCCCATCGCAATACTGGACTCTCACAGTGACTTGTACAGCTGCCCAGTTCCCTCACCCCCCCATCCCCATCATCTCCAGACCATTTTCATTATCCACACACTTCTCTCGAGCTCTTTCAAATAATAAATTGAGTTTGGATCCAATCAATACTTCTTTGAACAACTACAAACAAATATCTATTGGAATTTACAGCTCTGGTCAATAGAGAAATTGAGTGGGAGGAGATATGTCAAACCGGTGCAGCCTGTCTGCCTGAGTAATAGAGTGAAAAACAATTTAAAAACTTTTGTATAGAACTCCATCGAACCATTAGCCGCCTTACTTGTCAGAGACCCAGCCATTCTTTCTCGGAGTGTCCAGTTCGATGAGGACAATCGTTTTCTATTGGGTGCGGGTTTCAAGGGATTTGGATCGAAAACAGGAAAACGGGATCAAGGTGCGATAATTAGCCGGGGTCAAATTGAATTACGGAGCAGGCTCCAGCGTATGAATGTTCCCCTCGGCCTCCGATACGGGCTCCACTACAAAGACCCATCAGTTCACGGAGGTTGCTATAATCTTGATTTACCATAGAGCGGGCCAGTACACACACAACCCATACAGTGAAGACTTGTTGAGAACGCCAATCAGCCTGACCATCGACAACAATTTGCACTTATACAATTCCACCGACATAATAAATTGTCCCAAAGGTTGTCCACAGGAGTAAACTCAAACCAAATATTGTGAGAAGTGACGGGAAGCCCGGCCAAAGCGATGGTTCATGGTGAGGAAAAAAAGCAGAAAGATATCGAATGGGCCGTCACTGGGTGGGGAAATAACAACTCGTCTTTCGGGACTCGTGGGAGGAAACCGGAGCACTCGGAGGAAACCCACGCAGACACTGGGAGAATGTAAAGGCTCCGTACAGACAGTGCCCCAAGCAGGTGTCGAACCAGGGACCCTGGCGCTGTGAAGCAACAGAGCTAACCACTGTGCTACCGTGCCGCCAAATAGGAGCAGGAGTGAATCGTACGGCCTACTGCATCTGCTCCACCATTCGATATGATCATGTCTGAACCTGGGCTTCATCTCCACTTTCTCGCTCACTCCCCATATCCTTCGGACTCCTTGAGACCAAAAATCTATCTCAGCATTAAATGTATTCAACAATGGAGCACCCAAAACCCTCTGGGGTAGAGAAGTCCAAAGATTCACAAGCCTCTGAGTAAAGTCATTCCTGCCTTTCTCTGTCCTAAACAATCAGCCCGTTTTCCCTCTCCCAGTGTTTTAGGATTCCCCGAACTGTGGAAACAATCTCTCAGTGTCTATCCTGTTCTTTGGAATTTTGCATGCTTCAATGAAATCACCTCTTATTCACCTAAACTCCAGAGGATATTGACCCAATCTATTCAGCCTCTCGACATAGTGCAACCGTCTCACCTGTCTCACCTCAGGAACCAGTTTAGCGAACATCTGCAGGAAGTGCAAGCATTTCCTTCCTTAAATCCGGATCCCCTGGGCAGCACGGTGGCCTAGTGGTTAGCACAACCGCCTCACGGCGCTGAGGTCCCAGGTTCGATCCCGGCTCTGGGTCACTGTCCATGTGGAGTTTGCACATTCTCCCCGTGTCTGCGTGGGTTTCGCCCCCACAGCCCAAAAATGTGCAGAGTAGGTGAATTGGCCACGCTAAATTGCCCCTTAATAGAAAAAATAATTGGGTAATCTAAATTTTTTTTTAAATCGAGACCAAAACTGTAGCGGCTGGTTTAGCACACTGGGCTAAACAGCTGGTTTTGAAAGCAGACCAAGGCAGGCCAGCAGCATGGTTCAATTCCCGTGCCAGCCTCCCCGAACAGGCGCCGGAATGTGGCGACTAGGGGCTTTTCACAGTAACTTCATTTGAAGCCTACTTGTGACAATAAGCGAATTTCATTTTCATTTCACACAGTACTCTGGATGTGGTCTCACCAAAATCCTGTGCAATTGTAGCAGGACTTCTTTATTCCTGTACCCCAATCCCTTTACATTTAAGGCCAACATGTTATTTGTCTTCCTAATTGCTTGCTGCCCTCGTATGCTAACTTTCTGCGTTCCACTGACAGAGGGCGGCACGGTGGCACAGTGGTTAGCACTGCTGCCTCACAGTGCCAGGGACCCGGGTTCAATTCTGGCCTTGGGTAACTATGTGTGGAGTTTGCACTTTCTTCCCGTGTCTGCGTGGGTTTCCTCCGGGTGCTCCAATTTCCTCCCACAGTCTAAAGATGTGCAGGTGAGGTGGACTGGCCATGCTGAATTGCCCCTTAGTGTTCAGAGGTTACCAGGATTACAGGTTTATGGGGGAGCCGGCCTGGGTAAGGTGCTCTTTCAGAGGGTTGGTGCAGACTCAATGGGCCGAATGGCCTCCTTCTGCACTGTAGGGATCTATGATTCCATGTAGAGGAGCAGAGGGACCTTGGGCTACACATCTACAGATCCCTGAAGGGACATAGGGCAATGAGGAAAGCATACAGGATATTTTCCTTTAATCTTCAAGGCATGGAATATAAACTGTATGAAACACGAGTTGGGCCACAGCTAGGGTACTGTATCCAGTTCTGATCACTGCATTACAAGAATCGCACTAAAGATGGTACAGAAGAGATTTGTTAAAATATTCATTTATGAGATGTAGGCATTGCTGGCGAGGCCAACATTTGCTGCCCATCACTAACTGCCCTCGAGAAGGTAGTGGTGAGTTGTCTACTTGAACCACTGTAGTCCCCGTGGTGTAGGTACACCCACAGTGCTGTTAGGGAGGGAGTTTGAGGATATTAACCAGTTGAAGGAACGGCCAATATATTTCCCAGTCAGGATGGTGAGTGACTTGGAGGGGAATTTCCGAGTGGTGGGGTTCCCAGGTATATGCTGCTCTAGTCCTTCTAGATGGTAGTGGTCGTGGGTTTGTCAGGTGCTGTCTGGGGAGTCTTGGGTGGGTTTATGAGGATGTTGTCAGGAAGGAGAATCTTAACTATGAGGAAAGATTGGATAGGCTGGGGCACCTTCCTTTGGAGCAGAGAAGGTTGAGGAATGATTTAGCTGACGTGTATAACATTATGGGGGGTCCAAATAGAATGGATCGGAAGAAGCTGATTCCCTCAGTGGAGAGGTCAATATGCCGACGACATGGATTTAAAGCAATTGGCAGAAGGATCAGAGGGCGATATGGTCTGGGACTCACCACTGAAAGAGGAGGGGGCACCTGAAGTGTTGAAACCGACAGGGCTACAGGACGAGAGCTCGAATGTTAGGTGGGGTCACTGGGTTACGGGGATATGGTGGAGGTGTGGGTTTGAGTACTGTGCTCTTTCCAAGGGCGGGTGCAGACCGGATGGGCCGAATGGCCTCCTTCTGCATTGTACATTGTATAATTCTATAATGAGGGATGAGGCTAGGTGGCTCTTTTTCAGCTGAAACTGGCATGATGGGCTGAATGGGATCCTCCTGCGCTATAAAATCATGTCCCTAAGGAGAATTCAACGGTGGTGAAGGAGGCGAGTTGGAGACGCTTAGGGAACGGATTCCAGACCTGAAGGGATTAAGCAGCTGAGAAAACAGCCAGCAACATTCGGGCGAAGGGGACTGTATGTCCAGACAAGGCCAGGATTGGAGGAGCACCAGGGTCAGAGGGCGGTAGGGCTGGAGGAGGTTACAGGGATAGGGAAGGGGCCACGAACAGATGCGAACATCAGGATGAAAATGTTAAATCTGTGGCATCACCAGACTGGGAATAGATTGCAAGTCATCACTACTCGGTCCGTTCCCCTTTGATGAGTCACAACAGTGGAACTAATTACACGTACTGAGTGCTTCAGTCAAGACATATTGTTGAGATTCAATTCCTTTGCATAGTGTATTTATTTTTACAAATGCAACGTGACCGCAACAGTAAATATTAATTAACACACTTCTCTCAGACCAGTAATCCTGAGCTTTATGCTTTTAAACTAATCATTGGTCCAGTTCTCCAGTAAAACAAAAGCATCACTTCATTTCACAATTCCTATAGTCTCCCCAAAACCTTTAATGCCAAACAGTGAGAGGACTATCCTCTTCTGCAACTCATTAGTTCAAGCAGGGTATAGATCTGACCAGAGACAATCTGAATTATACATGCACTCCGTATTAAAAGATCCCACGGCACTGTTCTGAGAAGAGAATTAAATCTCCCAACACCCTAGCCATCATTTATTCCTCAACCAACTTTACGAGAAACAGATTATGAGGCTATTTATCTCGATGGTGCTTGCAGGGTCTTGCTGTGCTCAAACTGGTCACCACCTCTGCCTGTACAACAACGCTAACTACACTTCAAAAAGTGTACTCACCTGCTGAAGGAGCTGCGCTCCGACGGCTAGTGATTCCAAACAAACCTGTTGGGTCTTTAACCTGGTGCTGTAAGACTTCTTACTGTGCCCACTTCAAACAGCCATGAAGTACCTGGAGACACTCGAGTGCTCGAGGGAGGATAAAATAGGCGTGTTCCTCTTGGAGGCAAGTTACTCCAACCCAACTGAGGTTGCAACATTGAATCTCACAACTTTATCACACAGCAACTAAACACGCATGGTGCATTGGGGGGGGGGGGGGGGGGGGGGGGGGGGTGATTAGCACCGTTCGTCACAGATCCAGGGTCCCAGGTTCGATTCCCAGCTTGGGTCACTGTCTGTGCGCAGTCTGCGTGGGTCCAAAGATGTGCAGGTCAGGTGGATTGGCCATGCTAAAATTCCCTTTGGTATCCAAAACAAACGTTAGGCGGGGTTGCTGGGTTGCGGGGATAGGGTGGAGGTGTGGGTTTGGGTGGGGTGCTCTTTCCAAGGGTGGATGCAGACTCGATTGGCTGAATGGCCTCCTTCTGCACTGTAAATTCTATGATTCTAAGCAAAACTGTGCAAGTTCAGTCAAAGGACACAAATTCCCCGACTGGAAGGGAACATTCCTGCCTGGTGATTGTCACAATCGCCAGGCAGGAATGTTCCCTTCCAGTCGGGGAACACTTCAGCAGTCAAGGGCATTCAGCCTCTGATCTCCGGGTAAGCATTCTCCAAGGCGGTCTTCAGGACGTGCGACGACGCAGAATCGCCGAGCAGAAACTTATAGCTAAGTTCCGCACGCATGAGTGCGGCCTCAACCGGGACCTGGGATTCATGTCGCATTACATTCATCCCCCACCATCTGGCCTGGACTTGCAAAATCCCACCAACTGTCCTGGCTTGAGACAATTCCCACCTCTTTAACCTGTGATTATCCCTCTCCCTGGATCTGTAATGATTTGATTACCTGCAAATGCTCGCATTCCAAGCATTGTCCAGCATCTCTGACTTTGTCTATACAGCATAAATGTTTCTGGAACATACCTCGCCATTCAACTGAGGAAGGAGCTGCGCTCCGAAAGCTCGTGTTTGAAACAAACCTGTTGGACTTTAACTTGGTGTTGTAAGACTTCTTACTGTAAAATGAGGGGTGGGGGAGGGGAGGAGGTGGGTGCAGGCGACACAGTTGAAAACGAGCCCTACTTGCGTTGTGTGGCTTGGGTGTTATATTCGCCGGGTGAAAATTCGGCAACTCCCTTCCTGACAGCACTGCGGGAGTACCCGTACGCATGGGACTGCTGCGGTTCAAGGAGGCAGCAGCCCACCGCCTTCTCAAAGGCCAATTAGGGATGGGTAATAAACGCCGGCCAAGCCAGCGACGCCCCGTGAACGAAAAATCGGGCAGTGGTGAGCAGCGGCACAACTGCACTCTCAAGGAGCCAGCACGCGTACGGCGGGTCGAATGGCCTCCTTCTGGGCTGCAGGCTCCTACGACTCATGCCGCGGGAGAGTGGGGGAAACCCGTGTGGAAAAGACGAAATCGCAAGCCTACCGTTCCACACGGAACTCCAGGCTGCATTTTCAACCACGATGAAATAAGGCCCGGGGTGATTTCACACACAAGTGAATGCTTATAAATCCTTTTTGCCGTCAGTGGTATCTAACGGCGCAGGCTTTTACTCATAATAACTTCTAAAAGCAGCCTCCAGCAATGCTAATGACAAATGTGAATGTAATTTGCTGCAGCTAAAATTCGAATGTGATATGAAACCAAAGTTGCGATCCTAATCTATCATTAAGGGGGAAAAAAGGTATTACTTCACAGTTGACAATTTAATAGTAATTATCTTTTTTTATTTCTTCTTCAGCTCCTGCTGCCCATGGCAATGTTGGAAATTGGCAGTTAATTGCAATATAATTAGCTATTTAGACGGATGCTAAATCCTGACATGGTAAACGCCATTCTTTTTAACCTGCTGACAACTTCAATTGAAACCTGCATGCTGTGGAAAAATAATTGGAAGAATCTGAACTTGTTGTTGTCCTTTCGCAAACGCTCCAGTCCTAATTGTGCCCTTAACACAACAGAGCCTACATCGTCCACCTGAATCTTGGTGGGACAAGGCCTTGCATGAGGTTAGTCAATGGGCGCGCCTAATGCGTGTTTATTTTATGTCCTCCCATTTGGAACCCACCTCACCCCCCCCCCCCCCCCCCCCATCCCCGATTTCCTTTTCCCCACCATTAGTGGCCGTGCCTTCAGCTGTCTGGGCCCCAAGCTCTGCAATTCCCTCCCTAATCATCTTTGTCGCCGTCTCTCTCTCGCTCTCTCTCCTCCCTTATGTCTACCTGGAAGGATGCAGAGTTACAGGATTGGTGGTAATATATTAGCGTGGCTTGAAGACCGGTTAAAGGAAAGAAGACTGAGAATGGACATAAGTGGGTGGCATGGTGACGAGCAGAGCCATACCCCGGGTTCGATTTCGGCCTCGGGCGACCATTTGCGTGGGTTTGCACTTTCTCCCTGCGTCTGCGCGGGTTCAAATGAAAATGAAATGAAAATCGCTTATTGTCACGAGTAGGCTTCAATGAAGTTACTGTGAAAAGCCCCTAGTCGCCACATTCCAGCGCCTGTTCGGGGAGGCAGGTACGGGAATTGAACCGTGCTGCTGGCCTGCCTTGGCCTGCTTTAAAGCCAGCAATTTATCCCAGTGTGCTAAACCAGCCCCTGGGTTTCCTCCGGGTGCTCCGGTTTCCTCCCACAGTCCAAAGATGTGCAGGGTAGGTCGATTGGCCATGCTAAATTGCCCCTTAGGGTGGGGTTGCAGGAATAGGCCCAGAGATTGGGCCTAGATAGGGTTGGCGCAGACTAGATGGGCCAAATGGCCTCCTGCTGCACTGTAGGGATTCTATGTATCTATGAATAAGTGGGTCTTTTTCAGGTTCTAACTATCTGGGTGGCACAAGGGTCAGGGCGAGGGACCTCAGCTATTTAATAGACATATCAATGAAGGGATGGAGTGTAATGTATCCAAGTAATGTATCCAAGTAATGTATCCAAGTTTGCTGACAATGCGAAGCTAGGTAGTAAAGTGAGCTATGAAAAAGGCACAAGCAATCTGCAAAGGGGTAGAGGCAGGTTAAGTGAGGGAGCAAGGTGGCAGATGGATTAAGTGTGAGGTTACACGTTCACTTGTGTAAAGAGCAGGAAAAAAAACCTTTTTGTTTAAAACGGTCAGACTTTTAAATGTTGGTGAAAAGAGGAGTTTGGGTGTCCTTTCAGAAGCAATGCAGCGAGTTAACAAGCAGACGCAGCGAGCAAGTAAAAGGCAACGGGTACGATGGCCTTAACTGCTGGAGTGTTGGAGTGCAAGAGTGAGGAAGTCTTGCCGCAAATGTACAGGGTCTTTGTGAGACGGCTCCTGGAAGAGTGCGCACAGTTTTGGTCTCTGTACCCAAGGAAAGTTCTACCGTCTCAGGGGTTTGGAAAGAATGTTCAAGGGTTCGATCCCGGCTCTGGGTCACTGCCCGTGTGGAGTTTGCACATGAAAATGAAATGAAAATCGCTTATTGTCACAAGTACAAGTAGGCTTCAATTAAGTTACTGTGAAAAGCCCCTAGTCGCCACATTCCGGCGCCTGTTCGGGGAGGCTGGTACGGGAATTGAACCGTGCTGCTGGCCTGCATTGGTCTGCTTTAAAAGCCAGCTATTTAGCCCTGTGCTAAACCAGCCACCAAGTATTCTCCCTGTGTTCGACCACACATTCTCCCCACATTCTCCCCGTGTTTGCAAAGATGTGCAGGCTAGGTGGATTGGCCACACTAAATTGCCCCTTAATTGGGAAAAATTAATTGGGTACTTTAAATTTATTTTAAAAAATGGATGTTCACTAGATTTATTCCTGGGAAGCTAAGGGCTGTTCCATGAGGAAGAATTGAGTAGAAAGGGCCTATAATTCACCGCAGTTTATAAGAATGGGAGCTGATCTCACTGAAAGGTGTAGGAATTTGAGCGGGTTTGACAGGGTTGACAGCGAGGTTGCGTCTCCTCTGGCTGGAGAGCCTGGAACATGGCGGCTCGGGTTCAGGGTAAAGACCTTTCGGACGGAAACGAAAAGCAACTTTCCTCGCTCAAAGGAGGGTTGTGATTCTTTGGAATTCTCCAGCCCAGGGGGGTGTTCATGCTCACCATTCACTGTTATTCAAGGCTGGGATCGATAGGTCTTTGGACTGAAAGGGAATTATGGGATACGAGGGCCGGTGAAGGAACGACCAAAAGAAAGAAACCAGCCGATCCCTTCAAGTCCCTCAGGGAAGGGACCCGACCTGGCCTACTCAGGCCTTCAGTCCCATCGTCTACACTTGGAAGACGGGACCAGTGTATTGAACTTGATGATCATCCATAATCATAATGAATGGCGAAGCAGGCTCGAAGGACCACCTGCTGCTTCTATTTATGTCCCTCATGCCCTCAGAAATGGTGGAACAAACTGCTTGGGACAGTAAATGCCTGGTTCACCCACCGTGTGTGAAAATAATAAATTAAATTTCCATTCTGAGACACAAGACCATAAGGCATAGGAGCAGAATTAGGCCACTCGGCCCATCGAGTCTGCTCCGCCTTTCAATCACGGCTGATATTTTTCTCATCCCCATTCTCCTGCCTTCTCTCCGTAACCCCTGATCCCCTTGTTAATCAAGAACCTATCTATCTCTGTATTGAAGACACTCAGTGATTTGGCTTCCACAGCCTTCTGCGGTGGTCATGAAGTCTTACATTTGCACTACTCAATTCCCTGCTACGTGTTTGAGGCCGTCATATCTCGGGGACTCCAGGTTAGGATGAAGTTCAAAAGCAGCTGCTTTGGCATTTAACTGAAGTAGTCACACTCTCGCCTTGGTCAGAAGGCAGGTGGGGGGAGGGGGGTGTGTTCAAGACCCATTTCTGAGGCTTGGAGTGGAACTTTTCAGCCACGTCCGAACTCAATGGACCTTTTCCTGGTCCCTCAGATTGCCCCTCCCCCCTGCCCGCACCGATACACAGACTGGGCGAGACCGGGAAATCCCGCCATTGAGGTCAGATACTCAGTGTAGCTCCGAGCGAGTGCTGCACCGACAGAGTGAGGCGTTAAACCGCTTTCCGATCTGATTAACGCGAGCATTCCCACAGCCACCACTTGAAGAGGACGAGAGTTTCCCCTGTCTTTCTGGCCAAGCTTAATCCCGCAACAACTAACATGGCTAAAACAGCTTATGTTTCCCTGTTTTTATGAAACTTTACTGTTCCCAAACTGACAGCACAGTTCCCCGCGCCAAGCATGAAAGAACTTGCACTTATCTAGCGCCTCCGCTACCTCAGGACGTTCCAAAGCGCTTCATGATTAAAGGTACTTCTGAAGTGTATTCACTGTTGTAATACAGGAAAAGCAGCAGCCATAGAGAATGTCATAAGGCTCCATCAGTTTCCATTATTGATGAATCCACATTAATGCAATGAACTGAACTTAAGATTGAAGAAAACCTTCAGCCCCGAGGTGCCATGGAATGCAATTATATTCAACTGTCAAAACAGTCCCCAAATCTTATTAAATTCATTCACCCCTTCCAATTTATACAGTTTTCTCTAAAGGCATCATTTCAAACTGTTACCCAACCATTACTGAAGGAAAGGCTGGCTTCTCTTAATATTAAAATTATTTTTAGCAAGTGACAGAAAAGGATTAGTTGAATTAGAAACTAGGAAGTTGGGAGGGGGCAATTAATTCTTTGGGGTCACCCAGTAATCCAAGCTACAACCTGGCTGACTGAATGTGATCAATTATCGGAGGGGTAGGCAAAATATTCAGAACATTCCATGTGTTTTCTCAAAGACTGACATCCCTGGTGCTTCATGACCAGGGCATCATGAGGTGGAACACACGAGCACAGGAAGGTTTTTTTTTTCCGGCTGCATACACTAACTCCACAAAAGGCCAATTTGTTCATGGGACGAGAGTGTTGCTGGTGAAGCCAGCACCTACGGCCCATCCCGATTGCTCGGTGGTGGTGGTGGTGGCGAGCTGCCTTCCAGACTCCACTGCAGTACATGTGGTGTAGATACACCCACAGCGCTGTTAGGGAGGCAGTTCCAGGACTTTGAATCAACGACAGTGGAGAGTCGGCGATATATTTCCAAGTGAAGATGGCATGCGTCTTGGAGGGGAACCTGCAAGTGGTGACATCCCCACGTGTCTGCTGCCCCCGTCTTTATAGGTAGTAGATGTCACAGGTTTGGAAGATGCTGCCGAAGAAGTTGTGCGTCGCTGCAGTACATCTTGTAGAGGGCACACTGCTGCCACTGTGCATCAGTGGCGGACTGAATGAAGGTTTAGGGTGATAATGCTTAAGACAGGGTAATCTTTCCTTCAGTAACACCTGGAGACTACGATAGAGCAGTTAGAACATAGAACATAGAACAGTACAGCACAGAACAGGCCCTTCGGCCCTCAATGTTGTGCCGAGCCATGATCACCCTACTCAAACCCACGTATCCACCCCTATAACCGTAACCCAACAACCCCCCCCTTAACCTTACTTTTATTAGGACACTATTTATTGGCAATTTAGCATGGCCAATCCACCTAACCCGCACATCTTTGGACTGTGGGAGGAAACCGGAGCACCCGGAGGAAACCCACGCACACAGGGGGAGGACGTGCAGATTCCGCACAGACAGTGACCCAGCCGGGAATCGAACCTGGGACCCTGGAGCTGTGAAGCATTTATGCTAACCACCATGCTACCCTGCTGCCCATTGGATTGGTTTTATGCATATTATTTCAACTGTATAATGTATCTATTTTCTACTCACTGCTTTTGACTGGACAAACAATCCTGCCACACTCAGTTGACTCTTTATGCTGTGGTTTCTATCATGAGTTCAAAGACTCAGTATACTGTAAAACATTGGACAGGTCCTGCCAACCCGGTGCCAGCCAATCTATGCACAGCAAGCTCCCATGTTCAGATAAGCTGTTTTAAGTCAAGAGGGGAATTCTGAAAGTGCTGGGAACGGTTAATACAGAAAATGCTGGGAATACGCCACAGGGCAGGCAGCTTCTGCGGACAGAGAAAGTGAGTTAACATTTCAGATCTGTCACATTCCATCAGAACGAGTACTGCCAAGCCTGCTGCCCATTTCCAGCTATTGCTGCTTTTATTGACCCCCCCCCTTTAGGTGCTGAATCAGGGATAAATATTGGGCAGGACATCGGGCAGAACCCCTTTGCTCTTTGGAATAGCGTTGTGGGATCTTCTGTTCAACATCACACCTGCAAGACCGCATCTCTGACAGTGTGCAGGCCGCCAGCCCCTCAGTGCCAGCCTAGATTTTGTGCTCAAGGCTCGAGAATAGGTTTCGAAGCCCCGCCTACTGACTCAGGTGGCAGTGCTCACAACACAGCTGCAGAGAACACCACGTAAGAATGTGACTAATCTCTAGTCACCCAAGAACCGACGCATTCTCCATGGCATCGCCTCTACTACTCTCTTCTCAGATAGTACAAATTGTTGTTCCCTCTACATGTGGTGTTGGTGTGAATTGTCCGGATGAGTTCAAGCCAAAAGGTCTCGACAAAAAAAAAAATATTTTTTCAGCAATACTCACGTTTTGTACTGCCAAACAACTAGAATCTCGAATTGAGCGAAGTACAACCCCTCTTGACTGAAATATAATTCTAAATTGTCCAATGATGGTGGGCATTGCTCATGTGAGCAACATGGTGGCTGGCATAACTGGGTAATACTATGTAACAAGAAGTGCCCCGTACCCAGTGTAGAGGGAATGAATGTTCAAGACTGTGTAAATTGGTTGCTGTGTTTCGTACGTCATAACAGTTGCCATGGGAGTGTCCCTTTAAGAAATGTTTTTGTCATATGACATGGATTCAGTGATGTCATTGTGTGGGTGGAGCTGGGCTGTGGCTCTGTGAGTTGTTACCTTCGCTTTGAGTTTGGAGCTGGTTTTGATCTGCATGGGTTGAAAGAAGTGTTTCTCTATCTTCATTTTAAAAGCTGTTTCCAGACGGCTTGGTAACTTAAAAGAGATAACTGTTTCCTGGAAGGAATTCAAAGCTGCTGTTTGGAAAGGGGAACAGAGTATCCATAACAAGCCTTGTACCAGTAAGAGTGCCTTGTGCTGGGTCACACCTTTGAAAAGGGGTTTCTGGTGTTACTCGGATTTTGTTATTGAATTGGAACAGTTCAGGGGGAATTCATTAAGGATTATACATAGATTACTGTAGCTGTGTGGGGTCTTTATGTTTGTAGTTGATAAAAATTCTCACTGTGTGTGTTTATGGAAATGTTAACTAAATTCGTAGAATAAAGCTTGTTTATTGATTAAAAGCGCTGAAGAACTCGGTTGAATAAGACCTGAAGGGCTCTTGTGCTCATCGTAGGCAAAATCAATAAACAGTTGTAGGTCAGGTGAACTTCATGATATACTTTGGATTTCCAAACCCTGGCCGTAACACAGTCACTAACACTTCATAATAATCTTTATTATTGTCACAAGTAGGCTCACATGGAAAATGAAAATGAAATGAAAATCGCTTATTGTCACAAGTAGGCTTCAAATGAAGTTACTGTGAAAAGCCCCTAGTTGCCACATTCCGGCGCCTGTTCGGGGAGGCTGGTACGGGAATTGAACCGTGCTGCTGGCCTGCCTTGGTCTGCTTTCAAAGCCAGCGATTTAGCCCTGTGCTAAACCAGCCCCGTTAACAATAACACTGCAACAAAGTTACTGTGAAAATCTCCTAGTCACCAAACTCCAGCACCTGTTCGGGTAGAGAGGGAGAATTCAGACTGTCCAATTCACCCAACAAGCACATCTTTAGGAACTTGTGGGAGGAAACCGGAGCACCCGGTGGAAACACACCCAGACACGGGGAGAACGTGCGGACTCCGCACAGACTGTGACCCAAGTCGGGAATCGAACCTGGGATCCTGGAGCTGTGAAGCAACAATGCTAACCACTGAACTAACCTAGCATTTTGCGATGTCCTTTAATCATAGAAGATGCCGCACAATGCAAGTTGTTAATACGGATGGATTATGGCTTGCATACGACTGCCAGTTTTAAAGGTGGTGTGTTTAAGAATAATATTAATCGGCAAGCGGTCAAGCCGACCCACGGCTCAATAACATGTTTGGTAAGTGGGCTTCCAGTCAAACTAATTGAATGCCCCAGGCTGAGGCCCTTTAACCTGCGAACACAGCATAAGCCCCAGTCGAATGCAGCGTCTGCTGGCAGCTTTTTAAGATTCCAAAAGCAACATTGCAACTTTGACACTGGACTGCCCCTGATACACAGTTTACTGCCATCTCCAATTCCCTGTGCGCCACAGCACAGTAACAGCGAGAATGCTATTCCGCGAGGCTGTGCAATTCATTACTATCTTCACTCTTGCTTATGAAAATGTATCGTCACCTCGCCTGGTCTGCTGTTCATTTCATTTACCGGATGATCCAGCCGTGAAGAGCGAATTTTAAGCAAGTGGCATTTTCCAGCGGATTGTGTCACTGGAAGCTGCAAGAACCTCTGGGAGCCTCTGTCACACAAGATGGCTCAGATTTTCAATCTTCCATTTGCTGGGCACATAAATTATTTTCCCCGAGGTGGAACTGCCAGTCAAAGACCTGGAAAGCCCCGCAGTCAACATTTTCAAGTAGGAGCGAAAGATTTAACACGTACTTTACATCAACCTGCACCATTCCTGCAGACAGTAAAATCTATATCTGTCCTCAACACCGTTACCTTCTTGAAAGAAAGGCTTGCATTTTGAGAGCGTTACGTCACATCGTGGTGGAGTGGCCCCAAGCAACTTCACATACAATTGAATTACTGCAAAAGTGCAGTGACTGTTGTTCTCCGAGCAAATCGCTCAGTACTTCGAGAAACCCCCCCACCCCCAATTCGTTCCAAACCCCACTCGTCTCCCCCTTCTCCCTCCAGGCACTGCTCCTCTCCCATCCACCCCGCTCTCCCTCCCCCCGCCCCTCCCACTCCGTCCCTGCTATCCCCCTCTTCCTCCCAGGCACTACTTACCCCTCCCCCCCCCCCCCTCCCCCGGGCGCTTCCCCCGCATTGCTTGCTGCCACTTTTTTTATCTCCTACTTTTGTGATCTGCATTTTGTCAAACTGAACATCTGGCTGGTAATTTAATAGACCAGTATTGATTTGAGCCAATCGTCATTTTATTTACCGCGTGTCGGAGGTGTGGTTGCACTCATACGTCATCCGAAAATGCCAATCGTGCTCTGCAGAGACCGTCACGTCGGTAAAAGTGGGAGAAATTCAGAAAATGCCCCACAAAAAAAATCACTGGCTGCACCAACACCACCCGCTTTGAGCGACGTTGCCAGACGGAGGAACGTTGGTCACGGCACAGGGGCAATAGTTATAGCGCAGAGGGCGGTCGTTCGGCCCACTGTGTCTGTGCTTGCTGTCCGCAGGGGCAATTCATCACGCGCCACTCGTCAGCCTTTTCCCTCCAGCTCTTCAGATCATGATCCAGTTCTCTGACAGTGCGACGCTCCCACACTACTGCGCTCAAGTGCCGGTCTAAAGGCTCAAATCTCTGGAGTGGGACTAGCATCCACAACCTCCCCAAGCAGGGGCCAGAACGCCACCAACTTCAAACAGCGGCAACAGCAAACGGGTGTCAGCAGCGGCTCAGAGGTAACTTTCCCACCTCTGAGACAGAAGGGTATGGGCTCAAGCCCCATTCCAGGGGCAGGAGTACATCTTCTCAGCTGACACTCGGGATTTGTAGACCAGAGCAAATCCTTTCCCGTGTGATGATAAAAGGTAGACAGAAACAATCCCATTCCATGGCACTTTCCCTTTTTTGAAGAGGAGCGAGGGGGGGGGGGGAATTGCAGATATCCTGGGAACTGGACAATGAGGAAGCGGCACCGGAGAGGAGGTCAGTGTGCTCGACCATGTCAATGGCTGCAGGCAGGCCAGGAAGGGATAGTTCACCGGTCACGTCAAGTCCATTCATTGACTTTGTCTCAGGCATTACCTCACTGATGTGGGAAGAGCAGAAACCTGATTGGAAGGAGTCCAAACACAGAATTGCCAGGGAGATCAGCACAGGTTTGTGAGGCGACAGCACGCTCAATAACTTTGCAGAAGGAAGGTAGGTTGGAGATTGGCAGTGATTTGCAAGGTCAAAGGAGCATGGAGGTCCTCCCAGCGCAGTGGGACCAGGCAGACCAGACCTACTCTCGAGCTCTATTTCAAGATCCATTATGCCGAAAGAAAAGTAAATCACATATAAATGTAGCATCATCACAAACCACTTAGAAAAGCCATGCATGCGCCTGATGTGCTGAAACAGAATCCTTTCAAGGACTGGATGGGCCCCGGAGTTAAATGAGCTGCTACAGCATTTATAAAGTGAGGGTTTAACCATACCTGATGAATTATCTGCGCCACAGCGAGCTGATCCACATACTTCAGTGCTGGAGCTTCCTGGCTGTCTGGAAAGTAGCTAAAAATAAACACACACGTTTTACAAAAAAGCTGCGGCGGCAATTAACAGGTTTTAAAACAAAAACTATCTTCAATGGAGCTGCCGAGTATTAGCAGTCTGGAGTCAGTCCCCAGTCAGCAAGGCCCAAACGCAAGACAGTCGTGAACTCAGCAATGCTGCTCAAGTGAGGCAACAAGGTAGCTACAGTAAGAAGTCTTCAAACACCAGGTTAAAGTCCAACATGTGCTCACCCCAGTCCAACACCGGCATCTCCACAACAAGGTAGCTGGCATGGGATAAATAAATTGTAATGCCCTCTGTCTCCATGGAAAACGTCCCCAGTAGTCAGAGAAAGCTTGGCAGGGGAGCGGGGTATGTCAGGAAGCCGAGGGCAGGGGAGATCCAAGGTTTCGTTCTGGGGCCTGATGGAGTTTTCCTGCTTCTTGTGGCCCAAGAGGAAACCTTTCAACTAAAAACAATTAAACGTACTTACCTCCGCGGCCCCTCGTGAGAACCCGTAGCCCTGGTGAAGTGGACATCTGGGGCCGAACGCATGTTAAAAATCGTAGTAGAATTTACAGTGCAGAAGGAGGCCATTTGGCCCATCGAGTCTGCACCGGCTCTTGGAAAGAGCAGCCTACCCAAGATCCATACCCCCACCCTATCCCCATAACCCAGTAACCCCACCCAACACTAAGGGCAATTTTGGACACTAAGGGCAATTTGACATGGCCAATCCACCTAAACGCTACATCTTTGGACTGTGGGAGAAAACCGGAGCACCCGGAGGAAACCCACGCACATATGGGGAGAACGTGCAGACTCCGTACAGACAAGTGACCCAAGCCGGGAATCGAACCTGGGACCTGGAGCTATGAAGCAATTGTGCTATCCACAATGCTACCGTGCTGCTAGAGTGAGGTCTGAATGGCGTCACCAGAGGCCCTGGAGACATTCGTGTCTCAATATAAACTTCGCCTGCCCGCGTAGAGGTTGGGGCGCGGAATGGAACCGGATCATAAATCCCCAGATGCACTGTTCTTGTCGGGTGTGTTTGGCAAGGGAGAAGGGTTGCAGCTTGGTTGGGGGGGGGGGGGGGGGCGTTGGGATATTTGTATCCCAAGAAGCACGAGTTCCATTCCCTCCTCTCCCCCCCTCACCTGCATCAATTACAGGTCGACAACGAAATGCCTCAACAGACTTACAAGTACACAAGTATGTGGAGTAGGCCATTCGGCCCCTTGAGCCTGCTCCACCGTTCAGCAAGATCATGGCTGACCTGATTGTGGCCTTAACTCCTAGTTCCTACCTGCCCAGTGCCCCCCCCCCCCTCCCCCTCCCCGACCCCGCATAACCTTTGACCCCCTGTGCCAAACAGAAATCTGCCAAACTCAGCACTCACTCCACTGCTGGGCAGCACGGTAGCACAATTGGCTAGCACAGCGCCAGGGTCCCAGGTTCGATTTCCGGTTGGGTCACTGTCTGTGCGGAGTCCGCACATTCTCCCCATGTCTGCGTGGGTTTCCTCCGGATGCTCCGGTTTCCTCCCACAGTCTAAAGATGTGCAGGTTAGGTGGATTGGCCATGCTAAATTGCCCTTAGTGTCCAAAAAGGTTAGGAGTTATTGGATTATGGGGATAGGCTAGAAGTGAGGGCTTCAGTGGGTCGCTGCAGACTCGATGGGCCGAATGGCCTCCATCTGCACTGTATGTTCTGTGCTGCCTGGGGAGAATTCCAAAGGCTAATCCGCTGCTTTAAACAGGGAACCCCCTTATTTTCCCAAACGGAGTCCCCTAACTCTAGATTCCCCCAAGAGGAAAAACATTCTCTCAGCATCAAACCCCCTCAGAATCTTGTAGGTTTTAATAAGCTCACCTCTAATTCTCCTAAACTCCAATTGAGTGCAGGCCCAACTACTCAGAATTTCCTCATAAGTATGTAAAAATACTTTACATAATTATGTAAAAATGTTACTTTTGCACTAAAAGGGGACATCACACAAAATAGTATAGAAATCAAAGTGCAGAACTTATGGGATATGTCTGTATTAAATTCTGAATGGAAAGAATGATATTATAGATCTGTGCCACGCAGATCTGTTCTCTTAAGGTGAAGACAAATAAGCTGGCAATGAAGTAATTCTGAGATCCATTGCCAGTGGCATTACTCTAATATTCTCTGGATATTTAATTCCTGCCTCAGTTTTCACTGTAAACCTATAGTGACAGAGAGGGAACAGGCCGACGGCACGGTGGCACAGTGGTTAGCCCTGTTGCCTCACGGCGCCGAGGTCCCAGGTTCGATCCCGGCTCTGGGTCACTGTCCGTGTGGAGTTTGCACATTCTCCCCGTGTCTGCGTGGGTTTCGCCCCCACAACCCAAAGATGTGCAGGGTAGGTTGATTGGCCACGCTAATTGCCCCTTAATTGGAAAAAAATTAATTGGATACTCTAAATTTTATTTTGTTTTTAATTAGAGGGAATAGATATGCATAGCTGCTGCCCGCCCAATGTTGATGGTTAAAAATGAGCTCTCTGTAACATCCACGGAAACAACACACCCCAAAACCTCTGGCGCATGCACACGCTCAGGGTTTCATTCTCTTCATGATGTGGAGATGCCGGCATTGGACTGGGGTGAGCACAGTAAGAAGTCTTACAACGCCAGGTTAAAGTCCAACAGGTTTGTTTCAAATCAATAGCTTTCGGAGCACTGCTCCTTCCTCAGGTGGATGGAAGGTCCTCCCCAGATTGTGATGGCCCGCCAATCGGTGGCACCCGAGGTGGGCCGCTACACGCAGGCCGCACAGTGTGGACAGCAGGGCCCTACCGGCAGCCAGAGCTGCGGGACGCACGCCGGGGTCCTGCTAGCCCCCTGGAAACGTCCGGAGTGATTTTCCCCCTTTTTCCGGCAGGCGTGGAGACTTAGTCCCCAAAAGGGAGAATCCCGGCCCCGATCTTTTCACTGCACCTTTGTATTTAGAGAGATAGATGCCTGGCAACAATTCACTGCCGACAATTAAATCGCCCTTCTTGTCGCAAGCAGCATTATAAACCGTCAAGTCAACCAACATTATTCATGATCCATTCAAGTGGACAATTTTTTTTTAAAACTAGAAGCTCATTACCTTTTCCCGGAAGCTCACACATTACCTAGTTACACTGACTGATGGGAGAATTGTAAACTTTAATAAAAACACACACAAAGGATCATCACATCTTTCTTGCTGGATTGTTTATCGCTCGATATTTCTTAATAAGCCTCGTTTGCTTTGGCGCCTGTTCCTGGGCTCCCATTTACCAAACGCACGGGCAGACATCAAATTAAAACAGAGAGACTTTTATTGGAAGAGGGAGCGTCATGACTTCCTGTCCCAAGCTCGGGACGCGAGGCGAAAGCTAGTCTCTGCAGTGCATGAGTCACATGGAGACCCAGAGTGCAAACACGACTGGAGCTCCCAGTGTATACTTCATAGGAACAGAGAAACTGGTAATAGGCCATTCAGCCCCCACAGCCTGACCCACCCATTCCAACAGGTCACTATCTCAATGCCATTTCCCCCCACTCTCCCCTTATCCCTGGAGATCTTTAATACCTAAGAATCTATCCATCCTGTCTTGAACATATTCAATGACTGAGCTTCCATAGCCTTCCGGGATGCAGAATTCCAAAGATTCACGGTCTTCTGAGTGAGGAAATTCCTCCTATCAAAGTCATAAATATCCTACTTCTTATTCTGAGGTTGCAAACCTGGTTCTAGACACCTCCCCCCTCCCCCCCCCAACTTCCCCTCAATCGGGAGAATTGGCCCTCCTGCATCTATCTTGTCGAACCCTGTAAGAATTTTGTGTGTTTCTATGAGGTCACCTCTCATTTTTCTAAATTTTTTAGAGTACAGACCCAATCTCCTCAATCTTGCCTCACAGGGCAATCCTACCATCCTGGGAATCTGTCTGGTGAACCTTCACTGTACTCGCTCTATGGGAACTATGTCCTTCCTTAGATAGAGACCAAACAGTTCACCCTACTCCAGGTGTGATCTCGCCGAGGCTCCACACCATTGCAGCAAGACACCTCCAATCCTGTACTCCAATCTTCTCACCACACAAGCCAACAGACTATTTGTCTTCCCAATTGCTTGTGCACCTTCTCACACAACGCTCTCACTTAATGATATCAAACATTCAAAGTCCAGTCGCACTTATAACATCCCAAGACACACCAGAGGAGCATTGTCAGACAACAGTTGGGCATCTGAACATGTGAGGTACATAGAACATAGAACAGTACAGCACAGAACAGGCCCTTCGGCCCTCGATGTTGTGCCGAGCAATGATCACCCTACTCAAGCGTATCCACCCTATACCCGTAACCCAACAGCCCCCCACATTAACCTTATTTTTTAGGACACCAAGGGCAATTTAGCATGGCCAATCCACCTAACCCGCACATCTTTGGACTGTGGGAGGAAACCGGAGCACCCGGAGGAAACCAGTATTAGGACAGATGGTCATAAACATTGTCGAAGGTTTTAAAGAGCACCTTGTAGAGGGAAAGAGAGAGAGAAAGGAAGGAACTGAGGACAGCTGGATGGAATTCAAGAGCTTGGAGCCTGGTTGGCTGAAGGCACAGCTGCCAATGGAGGCATAAAGGAAGTTCCTCAAAGGTTGTGGCTGGTGATGGAAAAAGGACAGTAGTGATAATATAATAATCTTTATTATCACAAGTAGGCGATCATTAACATTGCAATGACGTGACTGTGAAAAGCCCCGAGTCGCCTCACTCCGGCACCTGTTCGGGGTACACGGAGGGAGAATTCGGAGGAAACCCACGCAGACACGGGGAGAACGTTCAGACTCCGCACAGACAGTGACCCAAGCCGGGAATCGAACCTGGGACCCTGGAGCTGTCAAGCAACAGTGCTAACCACTGTGCTGCCCCCAGCCATGGAAGGATTTGAGCACCAAGATGATGAATCAACAGAGCACAGCTGATGGAATGAGAAGGGCCCATAGAGGTTCATAAATAATTTCTTGCTTATGGACAAACATACCGATGGCCTTTCAAAACCCATCCATCCCCGTAGCAGATTGTCTGCGCAGCTCCCAATGGCCCTTATGAAGCTGGTTTGCGAATGCATTTGTTTTTGTTCCAAACTACCAATAAATGTCATGGTGTTTAGACAGAGAAAAATGAATACTTTTAAGACCAACTGGAAGGCAAGAATCTAATCAGATGAGGTCTTAAACTAGGATAACAAATGATCAAAACTCATACTGCAGTGGGGATTAAGCACAGGTAAGAAATCAGGAGTAACTGGTGGTTAAATCTAGTGCTGACAACCACCAAAGACCTGGAATAGCTGATAAAAATCACATTGATATCATAAAGATCTCAGGCTATGTGGCGGTGTCCTGGTAGTGTCACTGGACTCGCAATCCAGAGACCCAGGGTAATGGTCTGGGGACCTGGGTTCAAATCCCCGCCAGGGCAGGTGGCAAAATTTGAATTCAATGCAAAAATCTGGGAGGCAATTCTCCCCCCCCCCCCACTGCGGGTGGCAGAATCGCTGGGGCGCCTGGCGAGTCCCGCCACGCCGCCCCGGCACCCACACGCGATTCTCCCCCCCCCCCCCCCCCCCCCCCAAACAAACTGGCGCGGCGTGATTTACGGCTGGCCGCTCGGAGAATCGCCGCTCGCTGTTTGTAATGGGCGAGCGGCGATTCTCCCACCCGGATGGGCCGAGCGGCCTGCCCAATACGTGTTCCCGCCGGCGCCGTCCACACCTGGTCGCTGCCGGCGGGAACATCGTGGGAACGCAAGATCATTCCGACATTTCTTGCAGGGCGCCGCGGGGAGGACGCCAACCTGCGCATGCGCGGGTGACGTCATTTACGCGGTGCCGGCCGCGTAATTTACACAGCGCCACTTTTACGCGGCACCAAGGCCCGGCGCGCATAAATGACGCGGCGCCGCTCCTAGCCCCCTGGGGGTGGGAGAATAGGGGGCGAGGAGCGGCCTCCAAGGCCGTCGTGAAACTCGGCCGAGTTCACGACGGCCTTCCAGATTTATCGCGGGAGCGGAGAATTTCGCCCCTAGTCTCCCGTTGGGAGAATCTTGCCCCTGGAATTAGAAAAGTCTGACGATGACCATGAAACCATCGTCAATTTTCATACAACCCCAGCTGGCTCACTGATCTCCTTTAGGGAAGGAAACCTGCCGTCCTTACCCTGGCCTACATTTGACTCCAGGTCCACAGCGATGTGGTTGACTCGGAAATGCCACTCAGTTCCTGGGCAATTAGGGATGGGCAATAAATGCTGGCCCATAAATTAAAAACACACTATGTGCAACTTATTTGTTGCTTCAAAAGCGTACAATGAAATAAGACAGGCTCCATGCCCCACCTTGTGTGCCTTTTCGGAGTAAAACATTGAATTGAGTGAACAAATGATCCTGCAGAACTAGGTTGAAACACAGAAGACAACAGATAACAAGGCAAATTAAAGATCCAATTGTCTCTGCAGAAACTTCTTATAAACCACGTTCTTGTCCTAGTCAGAAGGTTGAGAGTTCAAGGGCACTTCACTGACTTGAGCATAATGGCTGGGCTGATATTCCAGTGCAGTACTGAGGGAGTACTGCTCTGTCAGATGTGTCATCCTTCATGTGAGATTTTTAAACAAGCTCCAGCCCCCACCCCCTCAGGTGAACAGAAAATATTCCATGGCGCTATTTCCACAAGGAGACAAGGGGCATAATCTTCGGCCGCGCCCAACTCGGGACACGGCGCGGCCGGTACATCTCGCGAGGCATCGTGATCTGGATCCTGACCATTGAAGTCGGGACCTGGATTTGCATATTCAGGTGAGCGGTTAGCTCACGATGGATCTACCCAGCCCCCGGGACGTAACGGCCCCGCCCCGGAGCCCCCGAGTGGGCACTGTTTAGCACTGGTTTCCACAAACGCGGGCCAAGCGGAACAGCACTTAAAGGGGGATGGGGGAGGGGGGGTGATCAGAGGCCCCTGGGTGGTGGGGCTCTGGGCAAGGTGGTACCCTGGCTCAACCCCCCCCACCTGATATCACCCAGGCACCGTGGAACCGGCATCCCGGCAGTGCCACCCGGGTGCCGCCCTGGCAATGTCACCCAGCTGCCAGGATGCGAGGCGGGTAGTGCCCAGCTGGCATCGTTACCGTGCCAGGGATCAGGCCTGGGGTTGCTCTGCCCTTACGAGGTGGGGTGCAGGGGGCTCGATGGCCTCTTATTGGTGAGCTGAGGGTCTGGAGGCTGCAATGGGGGGGGGGGGGGGGGGGGGTTAAGAGATTGGGGTGTCAGTGTAGGAAACGGGACTAAGTGCACCTTCGGCAGGGGGGCGTTCCTGAAGCAGATTCCCATTTAATAGTGGGGTCAGCCTCGGCGCTGCAAGTGCCAGGAAACACCCGGCTGCATGCATTCGGCACGGGACACGCTTTCATTTCCATTAAATCGCATCCATTGCCTGGCCCTTATTTATCCCCCAACCAAAAAACGGATTATCTGGTGGTGTGGCTCACTGGGAGCTTGCTGTGCACAAATTGGCTACTGTGTTTCCTATCTGAAGGTGCTCGACGGCGTAAACGCAGAGGCTGTTTCTCGAACAGGGAATCTAGAACAGGGAAGAGCCTCAGGGTAAGAGGAGGATCATTCAGGGATGAAAGGATGAGAAATGTCTTCACTCTAAACAAGGGGGAGCAGATTTAGGACCGAGTTGAGGAGGAACTTCTTCACCCAAAGGGTTGTGAATCTGGAATGCCCTGCCCAGTGAAGCAGTTGAGGCTGTCTGGTTCAATGTTTTTAAGGGAAAGATAGATAGACTTTTGAACGGTAAAGAAATAAAAGGTTATGGTGAGTAGGCGGGTAAGTGGAGCTGAGTCCAAAAGAAGATCAGCCGTGACCACATTGAATGGTGAAGTAGGCTTGCGGCCTCCTGCTCCTATTTCTTAAGTACTTCAATGGATCTAAAGTGCATTGGGGCATGCTGAGGTTGCGAAAGGGTTTTTAGAAGTGCAGGTTTTTCCTCACAAACCCTTGCCCTCACTGCCATTATCCACCAAGATTTCGGAGGAACACTCCATTACTTCATCTCACTATTAAATATTCCGTCCACACTGCTACCCGAGGAGGGGTCCCTCATGCTAGACGGGAGCCTGTTTCAGTGGTTGCCAGGACGTGGGTGCAGCTCACTGGGTCTCTATTGGACACCAGCATTAATGAAGTTCTAAATGCAAACAAAAATCCAAGTCCTGTCAAATGACAGATGAATCTGAGCAGATGTAACTACTAATCTTCATGTAAGCCCTACATTACAGTAATTAGAATTAAATGAAGAGCATCTGGCATGTCATTTACTACACCATTTTGTTTTTGAAATCTGTCTACATTTCCAGGCATGGATAGAATATCAATCATACTCCATTGTTGAGGGGATTTTAGTGCTTCCTTCTTTCTCGTCTTTCAGTGATGGCTCTTGTGGATCCAGAGTAGCCATCCAGCCCCTCGCCTGAAGGCCAATCATTATGCTGAATCCGAGACAAAGTGCACTCGGAGGTTATTTAACGGTGTGGCTTACCACATGATAAACTAATACAACCTGATCCAATGGTTGTATCCAACAAAACTCCCTACTTGGGGGTGGGGGAGGAGAGGGGTCTTGGCATGACCCAGGATCGGAAAGTCCACCCGGTGTTTCCTTTGTGCAGTCAAATGGACTTTGCCCATCAGCTAACCCTGGCTGAAATCAGCTGACTCAACAAGGACCACAACTCAACCCCAATCAGCTCAGCAACTCGCTGCCTTAATCAACTCGGTCCTCAATCTATGGGCTGGTTTAGCTCACTCGGCTAAATCACTGGATTTTAAAGCAGACCAAGCAGGCCAGCAGCACGGTTCGATTCCCGTACCAGCCTCCCCGGACAGGCGCCGGAATGTGGCGACTAGGGGCTTTTCACAGTAACTTCATTGAAGCCTACTCGTGACAATAAAGCGATTTTCATTTCATTTTCATTTCATGTTTGCGTTTAAAAGTATATCATTACAACAGGAATGCATCAGGGCCTCATTAGGACAGCGCGCCTCCGGGCCCGATCCCTGGCAGAGGCAAGATGCCACCCAGCTGAGTGCCAGGGTGGCACCTGGGAGGCACTGCCAGTGCCCAGGTGACATCGGGGGTGCCAGCGTACCACCTTGTTCAGAGCCCGACCACCCAGGGGCCCCGGATCGCCTGTGAGACGCCCCCACACACAAACACTTCAGACGTGACGAGGCCGGTGGATCCCAGCCCACATCTCATTCTTCTTCTGAACGCCAATGGACACAGGCACATCCGTTCCCCGTTCGATAAATGCCACCCTCCCATCCCTAACAAATAGAGAAAGAGAAGAAATGAAGTCGAAAGAATCTGCTGTCAGGTGTCAATATGGCTCAGATAGGTCAAGGCAGAGGCATAGAGAGGAGTTTGGAAGTAGAAGCAGGCAGTCGGAAAATGGGTGTGACCAATCCTCGCCGAACCCATGACTGTTAAATCCAAACGAACATCCCTGTGATCCCTCCCGTGGCCTAGTGACCAAACCTACGAACCTCTGGTCCGTGTAGATCAGTGATGGGCCTTTTCTAAATATCAACAGCATTTCAGTGCACTGCCCTGGGCGTTTCTCTTGAGTGATGCAGTTGGCCCAGTCTCATGTGACAGCACCTCTGCCTCAGAAGATTGCGGATTCAGATCAACTTCAGAGACTTGAGCACAAAATGTCGGCCGGCGCTTCGGTACGACACTGAGAGAGTGCTGCACTGTCAACGGTGAAGTCCCTCAGAAGAGACTTAAAAGCAAGGTAGAAGCAGAAGATTGCACGGCACAACTTCAAAGGAGGATAGATCCACACCCCCCGCCCGCCTCTGCCCTTGGATCAATAATCACGTAAAAATAAAACAGATCATTGCATTGTAGTTTGTGAGAGTTTGCTGTATGTAAATTGGCTGCTGTTTTACAGCGGTAACTACACCAAGACGCCCCCCGAGACTGTGAAAGCACCAGCTTCCCTTTAACCACGGTTTCCCTAGTTGGCCAATTGCCCTGCAGGACACAGCTCGGCAATGGCCTTGACTTTTCAGCCAAACCCAGCTCAACCTCGAGCTATGTTCCCAACAAACAAGCATCACGGCCACACAAGACGAGCTTAAAGCAATGCCTTGGGTGATCCACTAGCACGCTGGCTATGATAATTGTAGCGGTAAATGCCCAAATATCGAATAACGCCAGATAAACCCATTTGAATTTCTAATTCACAATGCAATCACGTAAAATGTCATCAGCGCCGACATGAAGGATACAAAAGAAAGTAATGATTTTGATAAACAGGCCACCATCAAACCTAATAAATCATCTCCTCTGTAGGTGTGAGAGTTATAGGCCTGGCTCATCGTGCCCTGTTCCCTGGGAAACCATAGCTTCCCATTATGCATTATAAACAGCAATGCAATCTCAATGCCAGCTTATTTTAAGAGAAAATGTATTTTCCTAAAGATATAAATCATTTTGTGTCATCTAGAAGTCTACGCTACGTGTGATTATCCAAGGATTATGAATGAGTTTGATAGAGCAGACAGTGATACTGCTCCCACTTGCGGGCGAGACCACAACCAGAGGCCATAAATATGAGACAGTCGCTAATAAATCCAATAGGGAATTCAGGAGAAACACGAATGCTCAGAGTGTGGAACCCGCAACCACATGAGGTGGTTGAGGCGACTCGCACAGTTGTCTCTAAATCCTTTATCTTTCCACCATATTCTAAGTGTGGTCTAACCAAGGTTCTATACAAGTTTAACAGAACTTGGTTGCTTTTCAATTCTATCCCAATAGAAACGAATCCCAGTACACTGGCCAGATTTATTATGGCTTTAGTACGCTGCTTTGAAAGATTAGTCAATAAATATCCTGAGATCCCTTTATTCGTCTATCCATATGGATTCCTATTTGCCAAAGAGTCGGTTGCCTGCTAAGTTCTCCGACCAAAATTCAGCATCTCTCATTTACCTAGATTGAAATGAATCTGCTAGTACGGGTACATAAGGGAGAAACGATCGGAAGGAGTGAGCCCCATGCTGTGATCGACCAAGGATTCTGATTGTGTCTACTGAGATAAAGATTAGTAAATAGGTCAAGAACAGGAACTGGCCAAGACGTGGAACTTTTTAAGTTCATTTCTACGGGATGTGGGCATCGCTGGCTATCCAGCATTTGTTGCCCTTCGGAAGGTGGTGGTGAGCTGCCTTCTTGAACCGCTCTTTGTCCTGGGTGGTATCAAGTTTCTTGAATGTTGTTATAAAAATATAATAATAATCTGTATTATTGTCACAAGTAGGCTTACATTAACTGGGTTACTGGGGTTACTGGGTTATGGGGATAGGGTGGAGGTGTTAACCTTGGGTAGGGTGCTCTTTCCAGGAGCCGGTGCAGACTCGATGGGCCGAATGGCCTTCTTCTGCACTGTAAATTCTATCTAAAAAAAACACTGCAATGAAGTTACTGTGAAAATCCCCTAGTCGCCACACTCCGGCACCTGTTCGGATACACGGAGGTAGAATTCAGAATGTCCAATTCACCTAACCAGCATGTCTTTCAGGACTTGTGGGAGGAAACCGGAGCGCCCGGTGAAAATACACGCAGGCACGGGGAAAGCATGCAGACTCCGCCACAGACAGTGACCCAAGCTGGGAATCGCACCTGGGACCCTGGCACTGAGAAGCAACAGTGCTAACCACTGTGCTACCGTGCCGCCCCAGTGCACTCACCCAGGCAAGTGGAGAGCATTCCATTACACTCCTGACTTGTACCTTGCAGGCTTCCTAGCCTCTGACCTCCTCTTGTTGCCAAGGAATCTATATGGCTCCGTTGTGGTCAATGGTAACCCCCCCCCAGGATGTTGATATGCTATCCTTGGCTATATTGGTAGAGGTGTGGAGCAAGAAAGGATAGAAGTTAAACCTTAATGAAGCATTGGTTACATGTTAGCAGGTGCACTGTGACCAATTCTGGGAACCACACTTTAGAAAGGATGTCAAGGGGCACCGAAGACATTTACAATAATTTTACCTGGGATAAGGGAAGCTGGGGTTGTTCACGTTTAGAGTATTTCAATAGTGTTTTATTAAGCATCTTCCTATTTGATTTGGTGTCTGAAGGCGAGTGTGATGTCATTGAAAACACGGGCTTATACAGGCTTTCTGTTTAGCCATGAGGAGTCTGAAGCTAAATTTTATTACCTCAATGTTTTCTGAAGTAAAGAATTTTTAAGATGCATTCGACTTCCTTTCTTGGGGTCCGGTTATCATAGAATTTACAGTGCAGAAGGAGGCCATTCGGCCCATCGAGTCTGCACCGGCTCTTGGAAAGAGCACCCTACCCAAGATCAACACCTCCACCCTATCCCCATAACCCAGTAACCCCACCCAACACTAAGGGCAATTTTGGACACTAAGGGCAATTTATCATGGCCAATCCACCTAACCTGCACATCTTTGGACTGTTCCCCTTCAAGCAGGGACGGTTAAGGGGAGATTTAATAGAAATGTTAAAAATTATGAGGGGTTCTCATGAGGTAAATCAGGAGAATATGTTTCCACTGGCAAGAGGATTGGTAACCAGGAATCACAGATTTAAGATAATTTGCAAAAGAAACAGATGGGCAATGAAGAGAACTGTGCGAGTTCTGATGATCTGGAATACACTGCTTGAAGCAGATTCAATAGCAACTTTCAAAAGGGAATACTTGAACAGGAGAGTGTTTAAAACGATTGAAGGGTTTTGTGTTTGAATCGACCAATTGGGGGAAAAACTTTAAAACGGAGCTATGCTGTTCAAGGGTAATGTCTGGAAGTATCACACAAGTTTAGTGGAGATCTGGAATTCCCACCCTAAAAAGCTGCTATGGCCAGGGGATGAAGTGAAGATTTGAAACTAATATTGACAGACGTTTGTGAGGCTATGGTATCAAGGGTTACGGAGCCAAGGCAAACAGACAGTTAGAATATAGATGCAATGGAATGTTGGAACAGGCTTGATGGGCTGAACGGGCACCTCCTCTTCCAGGCTGGCACTATCGAGAAAGAAAAATTAGCCACAACACTGAACAATCGAGCGACAGAGGCTTCAAGCACAGACGCTGGGCTAATCATTTAGGCATGGCGGCACCTACACATTCGGACAGTAGTGTGGGTCAGTTGGGAGGCTCCAGCTTCTGTGTCAGGAGGCTGTAGGGGTTCTCCAGGATTTGAGCTCACGGACAGAGCCGACCCTCCAATGCAGCGAGTGCTGCACTGTGGAATCTATCAAGATGTGTGCTCCCCTCTGCTTGAAGTGGAGAGTCAAAGATCGCGTGCCACTGTTTGACGAGGAGGGTCCATCCACATCCGATCGAACGTTCCTCTGATACCCAACGCAGTCGAAGATCCAGAGTAGCTCAACATCCACCTCATACAATCTGGAGCACAGTTCATTGTGCTTGTTCTAGACTCAGCGCCTCAACAAAGCAAAGGGATGCAATACTGCACCCCCCCCCCCCCCCACAACCAATAAATGCACTGCCCCCATTTCAAATTCCTTATCCAATTCCATGCCATTTACAACTCCATCTTGGGGCAGTATGGTAGCATTGCTGCTTCACAACGCCAGGGTCCCAAGTTCGATTGCAGCTTGGGTCACTGTACGGAGTCTGCACGTTCTCTCCGTGACTGCTTGGGTTTACTCCGGGTGCTCCGGTTTCCTCCCACAAGTCCCGAAAGACGTGCTTGATAGGTGACTTGGACATTCTGAATTCTCCCTCCGTGTATCCGAACAGGTGCCGGAGTGTGGCGACTAGGGGGTTTTCACAGTAACTTAATTGCAGGGTTAATGCAAGCCAACTTGTGACAATAATAAAGATGATTAGGTTATTAAAAAGCCATTTGTGGTGACGTTTCGCATGATTTCAGGAGCCAGGTGACCCCCAGCCCGGTCCTTGGGTCAGTGTATAGCCAAGGCTCCCTCTTCCCCCCCCCCCCCCCCCCTTCCACTTAACCCACCTACCCCATCCTCCTTCATCCCCCCCTCCACCACCCGTTTGCTTTTGTCGTTTGATACCCTAGAGCACAAGGGGCGGCTCTCAGTCATTAATGTGAATGGACTGACCGAGCAGGACGGGAGGCAGGTTTCTGCACAGAATGAGACTTTTAAAAAATATAGTCTCTTTTTTTAAATCGGAGTTCTGAGAACAGGAAATGTGACGAGAGGGGAAGGATCTAAATTACTAAAAAGCCAATTTAAAATAAGATGTGAGATAAAACCTATTTGGCTGTAAGATGAATAAATGCTTGGAATAATCTACTAGGCAGGCTGGTCCAGACAGAAAGTCGACGCTCACCCAAAGTAAAAAAGGAAGCTATCGTGATCCATCCCTAACTCTGTAACCTTCTCCAGCTCTATAATCTTCCCAGCTCGCTGCAGTTCTTCAATACTGGCCTCCTGCGCATCTCCAATTTCTGTCATCCCAGACATGCCTTCAACTGCCTGGTCCCCAAGCTCGGAATTCCCCTCCCCTCAATCCTCACCTCATTCCTTTGAACCACCCTTAAAATCTACATCTGTCCACGGTTTGAATCCTTGTCCTTTCTTCCTCCTCGTGATTCCTGTGCAAGCCACAGAAGCTGGACTCAAAACATCACAGTATTGGAAGTTAATGACACAAAAACTGGCCGTGTAATGAAAACAGGGCCGCTCGTCACTGGTTCATCTGCCAATTACCCTAAACCTGGGCCCTCTTGTTACAGATCTTCCCAGCTACTAGAAACAGTTTATACCGTCAGACCATCCAAAGCCCCTCATCATTTTGAGCACCTCTGTTAAATCTACAGTTTAGGCATTAAGATACCAAAACTAGGGGCAGCACAGTAGCACAGTGGTTAACACTGTCGCTTCACAGCTCCAGGGTCCAAGGTTCGAATCCCGGCTCGGGTGACTGTGCGGAGTCTGCACGTTCTCCCTGTGTGTGCGTGGGTTTCCTCCGGGTGCTCCGGTTTCCTCCCACAGTCCAAAGATGTGCAGGTTAGGTGGATTGGCCAGGCTAAATTGCCCTTAGTGTCCAAAAAGGTTAGGTTAAGTTCCGGGGATAGGTTGGAGGTGCGGGCTTAAGTGGAGTGATCTTTCCAAGGGCTGGTGCAGACTCCATGGGCCGAATGGCCTCCTTCTGCACTGTAAATTCTATGATTCGATGAACTAAATTTTAATTTTCGATGTCTTCCAACATCAATTAGCTTTTCAAGTTTTTGGGGGGGAAAAATGGACTCTTTACATTAGGAAGCAAACAGCAGACCAAAGCTACTGGAAAGCAGTCGAGTTTATTAACCAGGATGGGAATACTTACATTAATATCGCACATATCACAACTTCCTTAAAACGTGTCCCAATATCTCCCGTGTGGTCTCGATGGGCAAATGGGTCTCCCTCTGGTGCCGTAATGATTCCAGGACTCTTTGGCTCGTGTCAACTTTGGTCTGATCAGGATACTTCACTATGTTAAAGGCCCTTTGCAAATGCAAGCTGTTAATCCCAGGCAGATGGCCTTTAGTGAGCCGAGTGGCTTTCCCGTACCATTAACTTCTCACACCGTGAAGTTTTGAGTTCTGCTTCTGTGACCTGCACAGTGAGCATTCACTATGGGTAAGATTGGCCGAGAAACACACTGTACATGAGGGAAAGAGAGAGAGAGGGGGCCACCTACTGGATAGCAGCTGTTACACACGATTACTTGGTCCAGCGCAGTACTTGTCTTTTGCGTCGCCTCTTTGGGCTTTGCATTGCCACTCGGTGTTTCGCCTCCACCTTCTCAAGGGCAATTAGGGATGGGCAAAAAATGCTGGCTTAGCCGTCGACGCCCACATCCCGTAAATCAATAAAAAAAAGTTCTGTCTGGTACACGTCCCAGAAAAACGTGCTTGTTAGGTGAATTGGGCATTCCGAATTCTCCCTCCGAACAGGCTCCGGAGCGTGGCGACTAGGGGATTTTCACAGTAACTTCATTGCAGTGTTAATGTAAGCCTACTTGTGACACTAACAAAGATTATTATTATTGTACAGGGCGCGAGCTCCTGGTAGTTCACGGCCAGCAGAGCAGGACACAGTATTGGAAGTTAATGGCACAAAAACGAGCTGTGAAAAATGAAAATGAATGAAAATCGCTTATCGTCACGAGTAGGCTTCAATGAAGTTACTGTGAAAAGCCCCTAGTCGCCACATTCCGGCGCCTGTTCGGTGAGGCTGGTACGGGAATTGAACCGTGCTGCTGGCCTGCCTTGGCCTGCTTTAAAAGGCAGCGATTTAGCCGTGGAAATGCTGTGTCTCTTCGCTGGTTCATCTGCCAATTACCTGAAATCTTTGCCTTCTCGTTTCGGATCCACCCCGCTACCAGAAACCGTTCCTACTTCCTGCCCCGCCGGTGGTGCATCCGCACCGTGGGTTTCCCTGCGGCGTGGGGTGGATTCAGTGGGAAATCAGAAGATCCTGCCGCCGGCTAAAGGAGGACTGCCTCCCGCTGCCAGGGGGGGGGGGGGGGGGCAGGGAATCCCACCCATAGCTACATTAACGGCGTTCAAAAGGCATCTCGACAAATACACGGATATGATGGGTATATATATATATGTGCTGGTTTAGCTCAATGGGTTACACAGCTGGTTTGTGATGCAGAGCAAGGCCAGCAGCGCGGGTTCGATTCCCGTACCAGCTGAGAGTTCTGAATTCTCCCTCGGTGTGTACCCAAACAGGCGCCGATTGTGGCGACTAGGGGCTTTTCACAGTAACTTGCAGTGCAAATGTAAGCCTACTTGTGACAATAAAGATTATTTATTTATTAGAGGGATACGGCACGAGGAACTGCTAAGGGTTTTGACCAAGGGTTGGTATCCTGACTGGTATAGGCTTGGAGGGCCGAAGGGCCTGTTCCTGTCCTGAATCGTTCTCTGTTCTTAACAGGATTACGCAACAACACAGGAGGCCACTCCACCCACCATGTCTGGTGCTGGTTCGCTGATAGATCTATCCGTTTAGTTCCACTCCCCACCGTGGTTCGATGACTTATTCAATCCCCTTTTGAAAGTTACAATTGAATGTGCTGCCGATCCCCTTTCAAGCAGCACTTTCCAGATTGTAGCTCGCTGCGTCATGAAAACATCTCTCTCCTCTCCCGCTCATTCACCAACCACATTAAATCTGTGCCTTCTCGTTACCAACCCTCCTGCCAGTGGAAACAGTTTCTACTCTCCGACTGGCAAAACCCCTCAATCTTTTGAGCACGCCTATTAATTCTGCATTTTAACTGACGAGTAATTGCGACGAGGGGTGGGATCTTGTTGAACGTGCGAACACACAAATTGGGAGCCTGCTCCGCCTTTCAAGAAGATCCTGACGGGTATGATTTTAACATCAACCCCACATTCCTTCCCACTCTCGATGACCTTTCTCTCCCCCTGCTCATCAGGAATGTATCTACCTCTGCCTTAAAAATATTCAAAGTCGCTACTTCCACCCCCTTTGAGGAATAGAGTTACAAAGACTCTCAACCCTCGGAAAGAAATTCTCACCTTTGCCTTAAATGGGCAACCCCCTATTTTTAAACAGTAACCCCCAGTTGTAGATTCTCCAACAAGAGGAATATCCTCCCACATCCACCCTGTCAAGATCCCTCGCGGTCTTTATATGTTTCAATCAAGTCACCTCTTACTCTTCTAACCTACAGCCGGTACAAGCCTAGCTTGTCCAACCTCTCCTCTTAAGACAACCCATTCATTCCAGGTTATTAGCCCAGTACTGTTGTCATGTGAGAGTACCTTTAAGAAATGGGTGTTTATAAATGGGTGTGTATATAAATAACTGTAGTAAGAGTACCTTTAAGAAACGGGTATTTATTACTGCAGTGATGTCAGAGAGGGGGTGGAGCCGGGCTGTCTGTCAGCTTTTTACTTTCATTCTAGGCTGTTCGCTGCAGGGTGAGTTTTAGTTTCGTTTTCAGAGCTGGATAGCTGCAGTCACTGCCAGAAGGTGTATGAATCTCTCTCTCTGTAACCTAAAGACTGTAAATTGATCCTGGTGATTTAAAACTAATAACAGTAGTGACTTTAACCTGATGTGCTTCTGGTTAAAGTTGTTTTAAGTCTATGGATGTTCAAAGGAAAGCTTAAAGGATTACTTTGTGTTGTATTCTTTGGGTTTGTATTTGAATTAATGGTTGCTAAGATGTTCACTGTATGTTTCAAAAAGGTTAATTTGAGTTCATAGAATAAACATTGTTTTGCTTTAAAAAATACTTTTCCATTTCTGCTGTACCACACCTGTAGAGTGGGCCGTGTGCTCCCCATACCACAGTCTAGTAAAAGTTGTGGGTCAGGTGAACTCCATGATACACTTTGGGGTTCTCTAAACCCTGGCCCATAACACTGTAAACCTTCTCTGAATAGCTTCCAACGCATTTACATTCTTCCTTAAATAAAGAGATGAATACTGTACATAGTACTCTAGATGTGGTCTCACCAATGCCCCATATAACTGATAGATAACTTCCTTACTTTTTTATTCAATTCCTCTCACAATAAATAAAAACATTCTATTAGCTTTCTTAATTTCTTGCTGCACCTGCATGCTAACATTTTGTGATTCATGCACAAGGACACCCAGATCCCTCTGCCTCTCACATTATCCTCCACTTGCCAGATCTTTGACCAATCACTTACACCAAACTCAGTCCCTTCGTAGCCTCCTTATATCCTCTTCACAACTTACTTTCCTGCCTATGTTTCGGTGTCATCCCCAAATTTAGCAAGCATACCTTCAGTCTCTTCATCCAAGTCATTTATATAAATTGTAAAAGGGTGAGGCCCCAGCACTGACCCGTGGCACATCACTGGTCACATCCTGCCAACCAGATAACGACTCATTTATGCCTACTCTCTGTTTCCTGTTAACTAGCCAATCTTCTATCCATGCCAATATTCGCTATACTGTGAGCTTTTGTTTTCCGCAATAAGCTTTGATGTGGCACCCTATCAAATGCCTTCTGTAAATCCAAGTACAGTACATCACCCTTACTCCGCACCACATGGACTACAAACGGTTCAATAAGGCAGCTCACCACCACCTTGTCAAGGACAATTAGGGATGGACAATAAATGCTGGCCTAATCAGCAAAGTCCATATCCTTTGAATGAATAAAAGAAAAAAAAAACATGTTACTTCCTCAAAGAACTCCAATAAATTAGTTAAATAGTCATTTGGTAGTACGGAACTTGAATATTGCTGAAAAAAGGGTCATGTTGCTGAAGCCTTTCATCTTGCACTCATCAGGCCAATTCATGGGTATAGAATGAAAGGGAAAACTAAATTATACCGTCTGAGAAGAAAGCACTGATCGGTAGGCAAGTGGACTCTGATTGATAGAGGTATTGCCCTGGAGAGTGCACGAGCTGATGGTGACTGATAATCAACTGCTAAACTTAGATTGAAATTTAAACCAGACAGCTTGACTGATTCGGCAAGGCACTTCCGAAAAGGAATGAACCAGCAAATTAAAAGACAGCCTTTCACTGGTTCATTCCTCAAGACAATGCCCTAACTGAAAAAAAACGATGACCATGAGTGTAGCGGAGAATCAGCACAAAACAGTGAACAATCCTCAATAAATACAGCCTTCAAGAATCACGGAGGAAGGCATGAACAACATACCTTTCGCCAAGCTTAAATGTTGGTAAAAAATCTTCCCCCAGTGTGGCCAGCTCAAACTGAATAAATGTGTTAGGGAAAGACAGTATTGATCCCAGAACACCAAGGGACATGGTAGGAGAGTTGTGAAAGAACGACTACCATTATAAGAGTCACTGGGTCAGTCAGCAATACGATTGTAAACAGGGTAATGTGATGTCTATTTTCAAAATCAACAAGCCCTATTTGTCTTCAAACCTGAATCAATAAACTCGAGAAATAAAAATTAATTATAGATGTAAAAGCTCAGTGTAAATTAATCACATTCACAAACAATGTCAAGCTGGCAACGGCAGCTGATTTGCAGGAGTCGGCTCAAAAACCACATGGCGAGCTGGACAAAATATTAAGTGGGCAGAAAAACAACACACGGACGTCAATATCGCTCTGTGCTCAAGAGCTGTGGAACTAACGATGGATGAAGTTGTAAGAGACCCCGGGGTTCTCAGCGAATCAATGCCAAATGTTGCGTACTCAATTCACAGCACGGAGGTGAAAAGAATATTGAACAACAGTCAAAAACAAAAGTGGCTGGAAACGGGTGTGGAAGCAGATGTTGTAGCCTTCGCCTCGTTGATCGCCCGAAGGCAGATCCTGATGGGTTGGAGAGCAGCCTCTCCACCCTGTGCCCTGGCGTGGCGGGGGGATCTGTTGGAATTTGTGACTCTTGAGAAGGTTAAGTTTGAACTGAAGGGATGGATAGACGGGCATTCCTGGGCATTATTCATTATGCACTTTCAAGAACTGGATAACATCAAACTTTAGTTGGGGGTGATGGGTGGGAGGGGGAGGGGAGGGGGCAATGGGTGTTAATGGGGGCTATGGGGGATTCCGGATTCCTTTTTGTCATTTGTTTAAGTGAACATGCGGGCTAATGTTTGGGGTTTGGTGAGAGGATGGGATCGTTGTTATTGATATTGGGATTGACATATTTGTTACTGATTACTGTTGGTGGGTGTAAATTTGGGAGAAAATGTGAAAAAGGAGGAAAATAAATAAATATATATATTTTTTTAAAAACGTGGCAAAAAAAAACGCTGAAATTTAGGTTTTAATATTAATAATAACATTGCACGAGACGGAGTTCCACACATGGTTATACATAATAAATAAAATATCCTCCTTGCATCTGAAGATCTGCCTCTAAAAGTCGGCAAATGCTGAAATAAAACATCTTTCTCCAGTCGATTAAAAATCATGTCCAGAAGGTCTAACTCAAGCTCGAGGGACAGTACCTCATCTTTTGACCTGGCTCACTATAGCCTTCTGGACTCGATGTTAACTTCAACAACTTTGCATCATAACCTTTTGCTGGCTTGTTTCTTTCTTCATCCCCTCATGGTACAGCCAGGTGGGTGTTGTACAGCCATTCCCTCATCTGGATAAAACCTTCGTCTCTTTACGATACCCATTACCACTCACTTTGCCTTTACATGAAATGATTTGTTATTTAATCTCTCCTGCGCACCCCCCACACTTTCACGCTTTAACAGCCTCACATTTCCATCCTGACCTTGCCGAGTATTTCCGACAATTTTTTCTTTTAAACAATCTCAGTTTTAACATTTCCAATTGACTCTCACAGCTGTTTGTGGGAGAAGTCAGCTCTTGATTCACACCATCTTCTGGGTGAAGAATCACTGCCTGGCATCACCCACGAATGGCCGAGATGCAATTTTATGATTACGCTCCCACGTTCTGGACACCCAAAAGAGGGAATAATTTATCTCTGTTTAGCCTATCAAATCTTTGAACATTTAAAAAAATAAATTTTGAATACCCAATTGTTTTTTTCCAATTAAGGGACAATTTAACATGGCCAATCCATCTACCCTGCAAATCTTTGGGTTGTGGGGGCGAAATCCACGCAAACACGGGGAGAATGTGCAAACTCCACACGGACAGTGACCCGGGGTCAGGATTGAACCCGGGTACTCGGCACCGTAAGGCAGCAGTGCTAACCACTACGCCACCGTGCCGTCCCAAATCCTTCTACTATCTTAAGCTTTTCATTTAGCTCACACTTCAATTTCCCATTTTCGAGGGAATACCAGCCTAAGTCTATGTAACCAGACGATCCTTTAAAGCAGAGATGAGGAGGAATTTCTTCACCCAGAAGGTGGTGAATCTGTGGAACCCTTTACCACAGAAGGCTGTGGAGGCCAAATCACTTAAGACAGAGATAGATAGGTTCTTTGTTAATAAGGGGATCGGGGTTATGCGGAGAAGGCAGGAGAACAGGGATGAGAAAAATTGTCATGATTGAATGGCAGTGCAGACCCGATGGGCCGTGGCCCAATTCTGCTCCTATGTCTTCTGGTCTTCTTAAAGTACCCTTTTAGTTCCTGGTATCGTTCTGATGAATCTGCATCGCACCCCCTTCAAGACCGATTCACCCTCCCCGAGGGTCAACGCCCAGAACTGAACAAAGAACGGCAATGGGTCTAACGAGAGTTTTGTATAACGTGCATCTTCTTGTATTCCACCTCCCTGGGGTTTTTCCCAGGGTAGAGGGGTCAATTACTAGGGGGCATAGGTTTATGGTGCGAGGGGCAAGGTTTAGAGGGGATGTGCGAGACAAGTTTTTTTTTGCACAGAGGGTAGTGGGTGCCTGGAACACGCTGCTGGAGGAGGTGGTGGAAGCAGGGACAATAGTGACATTTAAGAGGCATCTTGACAAATACATGAATCGGATGGGAATAGAGGGATACGGATCCCAGAAGTGTAGAAGATTTTAGTTTAGACGGGCAGCATGGTTGGTGCAGGCCTGGAGGGCCGAAGGGCCTGTTCCTGTGCTGTACTTTTCTTTGTTCTTTGTTAAGTTAAAGACCAACATTCCTTGTACCATATTAAACTAATTTGTTTAAAGTGTCCTTCAGCTTTTAGTGATTTCTGCACATTGACCTGTACATCCCTTTGCTACTCCACAGATCTTAGCTTCACACCATCCAGACAGCTCTCTGGCCCAGTGTATGACTTCACACCTCCCTGCACTGAACTCCACCTGGCAAAGGTTTCCACCTACAAAAGAAGAAATAAATAACAGGAGTGGGCCATTCGGCCCTTGGAGCCTGCCTCACCACTCAAAAAGATAATGGTTGATTTTCTACCTCAACTCCACATTCCCGCTGACCCCCCCCCCCCCCCCCCCCCCCCCCACCCTGCTCCTCAGTACCCGAAAGTCTATTGATATCTGTCACAAAAATCCTCAACCCAACATCCACTGCTCTCTGAGGCACAGCATTCCATAGATTCTGAGTGAAGACATTTCTTCTCAGCCTTATTCTTAATTAATGTCCCCATTCTATGATTGTTCCCGAGTTCTGGATTTCCCCAGCCGTGGGAGACATCCATTCAGCATCCATCCTACATGAAATAAGAATTTCACACAGTTCCATTAGGTCACCATTCAGTCTTCTACAGTCTCGGCCCAATCTACTCAATCTCTCCTTGGGTTATGAATGGCCTACTCCCTGTTGTCGTGTAAACAGGTTTCTCATCAATTCCTGATGTGTTGGGATGCTATTGGTCGTCCTTCCAAAATGACAAATAGCAGAGCTACGTGCCCCACTTCATATTAACCCCATTGGCCTCACAGGCTCACATTTGCATTATTTAAAATTCACCCCGTTTGTCAAGTTTTAACTCGCGTTCAACTTTGCTGGGCGTCTTCGTCAGGTCACTGAGCAGTTTACCAAACAGGCCCTTCGCTAACTGCCTTTGCCCATATCTGTTCCATTGTCTAATGTTATCATTCCACAAACTAACCTTCATTCCACATGTCTGTCGAAACACCAACCTGGCAGCCAATAAAGCCAGGCGCTGCCGGGTTTGCTCCAGATGTTTATATCCCGATTTAAAGATTTCAGAAAGGCTAACTGTACGCATCGACAAAACAAGATTGCATGGGTTGTCCCAAGGCACACAAATGTCCCTTTACATCCCGTCTTATCTGGGGTTACCTTCGACAAATGGTTGGGCAAATTTTTACAATCGGTTTTGAGAATGTTTTCCAGCTACACGGTTAAGGATTCCTTTACATTTGTGAAGACCATACGTGGGCTCATTGACATCGCTGGCCTATTCACCAATGTTCCACTGAAGGAAGCCAGACACAGATATTTGCCCTGCAGCATTATACCATGGCGATCTAGACCCGCCACCATTGCGTGAATCAGTATTCACTGGACTTATGACCTGGTTAACTTCCGCAGTCGAGTTCCGTTTTAACACCATGTGTTGCCGTGGGACCCCCTCTAGCACCAGCTCTTGCAAACATCTTTATTGGGTTCCATGAGAAACAATTCCCTCTTCAATGGAATGACAAAGAACCTTCTCCCACTTCCACATTTCCGATAAGTGGATGATGGTCATTGGATAGGCATATGGACAATAAGGGAATAGTGTAGATGGGCTTTAGAGGGGTTTCACAGGTCGGCGCAACATCGAGGGCCGAAGGGCCTGTACTGCGCTGTAATGTTCTATGATACATAGAAGCCTAGAATCCCTACAGTGCAGAAGGAGACCATTTGGCCCATCATGTTTAACCCTACAATAGAGCACCCTACCTAGCCCCCCCCCCCCCCCCCCCAACCCCCCGGCTCTATCCTCGTAAGCCCACATAACCTTTTGACACTAAGGGGCAATTTAGAGAGGCCAATCCACCCAACGTGCACATCTTTGGACTGTGTGAGGAAACCGGATCACCAGGAAGAAACCCATGCAGACACGGGGAGAACATGCAGACTCCGCACGTCACCCAAGGTCGGAATTGAACCTGGGTCACTGGCACTGTGAGGCAGCAGTACGCACAGATTATTTGCTACATAATCCTGACAATGTGCTAAATATTACACTGACAACCAATTTAAGATGGTCAGTCGGGCTCACAGTGTGGCACATGTCTGCGCACTAGAAGTCACATACATTAATACACAGGGTCCTGCTCTTTGCAGACAGAAAGAACATGTACACACATTGCGCCTGTTTTAGCTGAAGTAAATAAGTGATATCCATTCACTGGTTCATTCCTCAGGGCAATGCTTTGAGCAGAATCAAACTGCATGGGTTAAATTTCAAACAATGGTTGGCAACTGTCAGCCACAATCAACTTGTGCATTCTCCAAGGCAAAGCCATTACCAATCAGAGGCTGCTTGCCAAGCAGTTAGCACCCTCTTCTCAAGCAGTATAAAGTTGTTGTTTTCCCTGATATTTATATTCTTACTGATGAGTGTAAGGTGAAAACCTTTAGCAAAATGCCTTTTTCTCAGCAACTACATACCTACATTGCTACATTTCATTCTATCCTTAACACTTACATTAGTCACGCTGTCTTGGCTTCAGGAAAACAACTATTGATACTGTCGTCCCAGAAAACAAGCAGCTAATTCACACAGACCATTGCATGCATGCAGGGTGCACACATGCAGACATATGCATGCAGACATGCAGAGGCACACGCGTGCACACACACAGGCAGGCGCAAACACGCACAGGCAGACAGACACACACACAGACAGACACACACACACACAGATACAGGCAGACAGACACACACACACGTAGGCAGACGCTCACGCGCGCACAGGCAGACGCGCACGTGCACAGGCAGACACACACACACACAGACACAGGCAGGCACGCACACAGACACAGGCAGGCACACACACACACACAAACACAGGCAGGCACATACAATCACAGACACAGGCAGGCACCCACACACACACGCACACACACAGGCAGGCACACACACAGAGACACAGGCAGGCACCCACACACACACACAAACACAGACAGGCACACACACAGACAGGCACACACACAGAGAGGCACACGCACACACACAGACACAGGTAGTCACACACAAACACAAACACAGGCAGGCACACACAAACACAGGCAGGCACACACACACACACACACAAACACAGGCAAAGAGTGACACACACATACATACACACACAGGCAGACACACACATGCTTACCTTGGTTCGGTTTCAGTGTCATTGGCGGTCAGTTGGATGATGTTGTTTGTTATTTCCACCTTACGCACACTGCCAAAGAAGTCTGTAATGAGAACGCTCTTGGGGTTCCTCTGAAATAGGTCCGTTCTGTGCCCCGGGGTAGAAACACATTGGCTCGGTGGACAAACCCTGAACTGGAAGACGAAAAAAGCCAAAGCTTAACATAGAGGCAAGGAGCTCCTCGCAAAGAGCATAAACAAGCATGGCACAGGTTTGCAAATACAGAATAGGGAGCTCATTGTTGGTCCCACAATTTCCCGAATTGGAATGCCCGACTAAAATGTCCTGATCCCCCCCCCCCCCCCCCCCCCCTCAACAGGTTTATGACAACAATTTAAGAAAGGCTGAAGGCCATTCAGCCCCTCGAGCCCAGGGGCACCGTTGAATCAGGTCAGTCATAAGTCAACGGGAGCAATGCCCCCTCTGAATCAGAATGCCATGGTCTGAAATCTCAGAAAATCAATGCTGCCACCCCAAGACAGTACCGAGGGAGTGCTACACTGCCACATGTGACATCAACTGTGTGAGGCCTTGCCTGTTCTCTCACGTGGGTGTAAAAGATCCCACGGCACCCAGCCAAAGAACAGTAAGGAAGAGTTAACCCCGGTGCCCAAGCCAATATTTATCCTGAAACCTTCATCACAGACAAGTAACTTATCTGGTAAATATCCCAATCCAGTTTGTTGAATTTGCTGTCTGTCCAAAACAGAACACAGTACTCCAGCTGGGGTCTGGCCAAGGCCCTGAACAAATGAAGCATCAACTCTACACTTTACATTTTCATCTCCAGGGGAATGAGATTCTAATGAGATTCACCACTGGAGAATCTTATTAACATACAACTGTAAATGCGGAACTTATGCCATATCCCTTCTTTAACCACGCGTGACACATAACAACTGGCGGTCTGAAGCCTTTATTTATGCATAATAGATACACCATATTGAATAATAATAATCTTTATTAGTGTCACAAGTAGGTTTACATTAACACTGCAATGAAGTTACTGTGAAAATCCCCTAGTCACCACAATCCGGCGCCTGCTCGGGTACGCGGAGGGAGAATTCAGAATGTCCAAATTACCGAACAGCGCGTCTTTCGGGACGTGTGGGAGGAAACCGGAGCACCCGGAGGAAACCCACGCAGACACGGGGAGAACGCGCAGACTCCGCACAGACAGCGACCCAGCGGGGAATCGAACCTGGGACCTTGGAGCTGTGAAGCCACAGCGCTAACCACTGTGCTACCCTAAATGCAACTGCGGAAGGTTTTATGAATCTTCATACAGACAAATTTGACGTCGTAAGGAAGCTTGCGAGACACAAACAATATAATGCAGGTATCAACGAAGAGAGGTGGGGGGGGAAATAATCGCACTAAAAAATTGCACTGAGGTCGAGGGAGCAGATTTACCATCCCCCTCCCATCTGAACTGGCAGCAAATTCATCCAAGCAGCATTTTCACATGGGAGGGACTGATCTTCATGAATAGTGGGAGGATTCCGCTGGGATTTTCTCAAATTGGCAATAAAGATTGAAGAAATGCGGAAATAGTGTAAAAACAGCACGAGTTACTCAAGCCCACATTGCCTTGATTTCCACGTCATGTTAATGCAGCTGCTTCGGGTCAACGCATACATAAATATTGTTAATGCATACTGGGTACATTGGCTTGGCTTGATAGGTAGCTCTCTCCCCTCCAAGTCAGACGGTCTGGGTTCAAATCCCAAAGAATGTGTAAGTCTCGGCTCCTATCTCTGACGCTGCATTATCAGAGATGTTGCTATTATTCAGAGGTGGGGCTAAACCAAGACAGTCTGGAATGTGAAGCACTTTTTGAAAAGAGCAGAGAGCTCTAAAATCTGACCCAACATTCCTTCCCAAAGTAACGTCACAAAGAACAGATTATTCATCAAGTACAAAACGAAAACCATAATTTCCGACATAACCCACTTAACCTACAAATTCCTTTTTTTGAGGCATTTCTGGCGGTGTTTCACATTTTAGGCGGCACGGTAGCCCAGTGGTTAGCACTGTCGCTTTACAGCTCCAGGGTCCCGGGTTCGATTCCCTGCTTGGGTCACAGTCTGTGCGGAGTCAGCACGTTCTCCCCGTGTCTGCATGGGCTTCCTCCAGGTGCTGCGGTTTCCTACCACAGTCCAAAGGGGGCAGCACGGTAGCATGGTGGTTAGCATGGTAGCATGGTGGTTAGCATAAATGCTTCACAGCTCCAGGGTCCCAGGTTCGATTCCCGGTTGGGTCACTGTCTGTGCGGAGTCTGCACGTCCTCCCCCTGTGTGCGTGGGTTTCCTCCGGGTGCTCCGGTTTCCTCCCACAGTCCAAAGATGTGCGGGTTAGGTGGATTGGCCATGCTAAATTGCCCGTAGTGTCCTAAAAAGTAAAGTTAAGGGGGGAGTTGTTGGGTTACGGGTATAGGGTGGATACGTGGGTTTGAGTAGGGTGATCATGGCTCGGCACAACATCGAGGGCCGAAGAGCCTGTTCTGTGCTGTACTGTTCTATGTTCTAGCATAAATGCTTCACAGCTCCAGGGTCCCAGGTTCGATTCCGGCTTGGGTCACTGTCTGTGCGGAGTCTGCACGTCCTCCCCGTGTGTGGAGGGTTTCCTCCGGGTGCTCCGGTTTCCTCCCACAGTCCAAAGATGTGCGGGTTAGGTGGATTGGCCATGATAAATTGCCTGTAGTGTCCTAAAAAGTAAGGTTGGGGGGGGGGGGGGGGGGGGGGGGGGGGGTGAGTTTAAGTGGGGTGCTCTTTCCGAGGGCCGGTGCAGACTCGATGGGCCGAATGGCACTGTAAATTCTATGATTCTATGAAGGCCTGCTATTTAAATGTGGCACTTTTTAAAAATCCACCAGGCTACATATATGCAATTTACTGATCAACAAAGCATTAACACCCACCAGTCTTCCAAAGGGGACCTACTGTTTTGACCTTTGCGTCAACAAAATATCAAAACCAAGTCTGATCTTAAAAAGATCCATTTCACAGACGCTCTCTCCAATTCAAAAGGATGATTCAAAAGGCTCTAATCAAGTGCTTACACATTCCTTTTTATCGCAGATTGATAGTAAATATCAAGACTTTAGAAGAACGCTTTGGTGCACGCGTATGTAAAGGGCAGAGCTTCCACCACTGCCGCGCAGTGGTTGCAATGTACACCATCTTTACAATGTGCTGCAGCAGCTCGTTAAAGCATCTTCCAAAGCCACGGCCTCTACTGTCTACAATGCCAATGCTAGCTGGGAACACCACCCATCTGCAAGTTTCCCTCCAAGGCAGGCACCATCCAGACTTAAAAATGCCGAATATACTGGCATAAAATCTAAATTTTAAGACCAATCTCTTAGACTGGAGCTTTTACGCAGGTACTGTTTTTGAGGGATTGACATGCGTGCTTGATTTGAGCCCAAAAAAACACCATCACAATGGAATAAAGTAAAATAAGACACCACGAAGGGATATTAATTAATTCCCAAATATTTATTTATTTTCTAATGTTATAGACTTCATCCAACACAATATAAAAGTATACCATAAGAAACTATTTCTTGTCAGGACTAAATCAGGCCTTCTCGTGAATCTTGTGCACCGCCCAGCAATGGCCTTAATTCTGAAATTCCCGATTCCTTGGCTTCCCAGAGGGCGTAAAGTCAGATGGCTCCACAGGTGATTCAATGACCATTTTGCCAATGCTCGTTGACCCATATTGCCATCCAACGTAGATTAAGCTGCCTACTTGTTAGTCATCCTCAAAGGCATCGTGACAGATCAGGTGGTCTTGTCGCCTGACCGGTAGATTGCTGCTAGAATTGGAGGAGGGAAAATCTAAAGTTTCCTGCACGTGCCGTTAAATTAACTAGATCAATCACCGGTAAATAATTAATAATTGCAAACCAGTTTGATCCCTGAAAAACTAGGGCCGACCTTTACACAAGATCTACGCTTGCACAAGTTTACACTGTGGAGTTTTTTTTGTTTGTTTTTTTTATAGATTTAGAGTACCCAATTCATTTATCCAATTAAGGGGCAATTTAGCACGGCCAATCAACCTACCCTGCACATCTTTGGGTTGTAGGGGAGAATGTGCAAACTCCACACGGACAGTGACCCAGAGCTGGGATCGAACCTGGGACCTCGTCGCCGTGAGGCAGCAGCACTAACCACTGCGCCACCGTGCTGCCCTTTTAAGGGCACTATGGTATACCTACATGAACTGTGCAATTACTTTCACAAGGGCAATTAATAGTGGCATCGCCAGCGATGCCCACAGCTCATAAACGAGACGGGAGACGGTGGTGTCAGGGTGATACCACTGGGGTCGTGAAATCTGCCATCTTTACTTGCTCTGGCCTAGGGGAGAGCCCTGGCCCAAAGAAATGGGGTTGACCCTTACCCGCCCTCTGAAAGAGCCAAGCAAAGCTTTGCCAGCGATGAAAAGTCCCGTGAATGAATCAATAAACCATGGGGAACAAGAGAGGGTAACAACAGCAGCAATAAACGTGTTCAAGACTGGAGAGCAGAGAAGTAACTAGTGTAGCCCCATTAATAATTACAGATGGGGGAAGCCTATCAGCTCAGCTTTCTGTACAAACTGTGTGGATTGTTGGAATTTCAGATATATTGTATTATATATATTTGGTGCAGCAATGGTTAAAAGTCTGGGTTAGTGTGTTACTGTTGCAGTCATTAGAAATCCTGGTTTGAAAGGCAGCAGGCATTTTGGAGCCAGGGGTGCAATTAAAGCATCATAAAAGTTGGGTTAATAGAATTTTGTTTATATAAAGAAGGTTTCCTGGGGTGTAGGGGTGTAGATAATTAGAGACAGTGGGCTGGATTCTCTGCAGCCCCGCTCCAAATCGCGGAGAATCAACTTTCGCGCCGAAATCGGGCCCGGTGCCGGTCTGGCGATTTTCCGGGACCCGAGAATCGCCGTTTTCATGGAGTACAGTGCGCGGCTGGGGGGCCATTGCCAGAGACCCGCGCAGCGATCCTCCGCTCCCGACCGGCCGAGTTCCCGACAGCGTGGAATTAACATGCTATGGTCAGGACTCTTGCGTGGCGGCTGCGGACTCAGTCCACGGCCGCCCTGGTTGGGGTGGGGGGGTGGGATCGGGCACCGGGGGGGGGGGGGGCTTATGAGAAGCCAGAGGACAGATCGGGCCGGTCGGATGCAAGGGTGTGCGGCCGCTTGGGGGCGGCGTACATCTTGCAGCTGCCTCTGTGGTTCGAGTCCGCCATGGCGCTCGGCACGGCCGCTGGAGGCCGCCGCCATGTGCACGCGCGGACTCGAAACTGGAAGTGCGGGGGGCCGTTTCCACAGATAAAGCTGTATGAATCACTCCGGGTCCCTGCTAGCCCCCTGAAGGTGAGTGAATTAGCATATTTTATTTTGTGGAAACTCCCGAGTAAAACGCCAGCGTTTTCACACAGGCGTGGGGACACAGTCCCATTTTGGGAGAATCCAGCCCAGTGTGTTTAGCTTAGTAAGATGATGTAGTTAATGGGAAGAGCCAGGAACTGAAGCAGTCAGGAACTGGAGTTCAGTTTTGATCTGCCTGTGAACAGACTAGCAGTTTCTCTCAAAGCAGGTTAGCTAAAAAGATTTTGCCTGTGAATAAAACAGCCGTTTCTGAAAAGTCTGGCAGGTTAAACAGTAGTTTGACACAGGCAAGAATCTGCAGCTGGTTCCTCAAGGATCTCTCTCTCTCAAAGCAGTTTATCCAAGACATATCTTTACAGCAAGTATTCTGAGGTTGGCTAACTGCCCGACGCTCCCTGGGTTTGTGGATGAAAGGCAGCTGAATTTAGTTGCTGACGCTCCCTGGGTTTGTGGATGAAAGGCAGCTGAATTTAGTTGCTCGATACCCAAGCTACGAATTACGCCCTGGAAAATTTTAGACATGAAGTTAGACCCCTGGTCAGATTGTACTTTTTAGGGTAGGCCATAGCACGTGAAGAACTGTGTCAACTTTTCCAGTACTACACGGCGGTGCAGTGGTTAGCATTGCTGCCTCATGGCGCTGAGGTCCCAGATTCGATCCCGGCTCTGGGTCACTGTCCGTGTGGAGTTTGCACATTATCCCCATGTTTGCGTGGGTTTTGCCCCCCACAACCCAAAGATGTGCAGGGTAGGTGGATTAGCCACGCTAAATTGCCCCTTAATTGGAAAAAATGAATTGGGTAGATGAAATTTATTTTAAAAACGTCCACTACTACCTGAGCTGTAATTATTCTTAAAGGTATAGCCTCCAGAAATCGGATGGTTATATCCATTACAGGAAGAATGTACTGATGACCTGCCTTCATTTTAGGCAGTGGTCCTACACAATCTACCGATATCTGACTAAATGATTACAGATACGTATGGGTACCAAAGGTGTGGGTCTAATCACATGTTGTGGTTTACCTATTACCTGGCAGGTATTTCCCCATGATATTTCAGTAATACCACTATCTTGTCAACAACCATCCATTCCTCGTCTGCAGGTCTATGAGAACGTCTCCACTGTCTCATCAGAACTCATCAGAACAGGGTAGCATGGTGGTTAGCATAAATGCTTCACAGCTCCAGGGTCCCAGGTTCAATTCCCGGCTGGGTCACTGTCTGTGTGGAGTCTGCACGTCCTCCCCCTGTGTGCGTGGGTTTCCTCCGGGTGCTCCGGTTTCCTCCCACAGTCCAAAGATGTGCGGGTTAGGTGGATTGGCCATGCTAAATTGCCCGTAGTGTCCTAATAAAAGTAAGGTTAAGGGGGGGGGTTGTTGGGTTACGGGTATAGGGTGGATACGTGGGTTGAGTAGGGTGATCATGGCTCGGCACAACATTGAGGGCCGAAGGGCCTGTCCTGTGCTGTACTGTTCTATGTTCTAACTCAGTTCTTAATGTAATAGCGCTCTGGAACCCCCTCAGCCTTAACCTCCGAGAGCGGACTACTGTGCTAATCTATGTAGGTCTGGGGCTGCCTCCTGGGCCTCAATTAATGAAGTCTTATCGAACACTTCCTCGGAATTATCCTCATCCTCAAGGATAGTTTTGGATATTCTAATCACCCGATGGTGGTGTGACTTTAATCTCTGGAGGTGGACTTTGTTTAGTCATTGCCCTGGTCACCACAGGTGATGGAAAAATTTCTGAAAACCGTCTCCTTATCTTCCCTCGGACACTCTGTCTTTTACTCCACCCTTCTCTCGCTCTACTCTTTTCCCTTGCTCATCTTTTCACGATGGGGAGATGCTGACGTTGGACTGGGGTGAGCACAATCTTACAACACCAGTTTAAAGTCCAACAGATTTTTTTCAAACCACTAGCTTTCGGAGCACTGCTCCTTCCTCAGGTGAGGAACTTTCACGTCAAGTTTCCTTTCGAAAATCTATCTTTTTGCCGCATCTCCAACTCTCTTTCTAACATGTCCATTTTTTATAAACTCTCCCTCATTCTCGAGCTCCAGCCGAATTCTCTCCAGATCGGTTTTGCAATCAGAAAGTGCTTCTGTGGGACGACACGGTGGCGCAGTGGTCAGCACTGCTGCCTCACGGCACCGAGGACCTGGGTTTGATCCCGGCCCTGGGTCACTGCCCGTGTGGAGTTTGCACATTCTCCCCATGTCTGCGTGGGTTTCACCCCCACAACCCAAAGATGTGCAGGTTAGGTGGATTGGCCATGCTAAATTGCCCCTTAATTGGAAAAAAAATAATTGGGCATTCTACATTTATATAAAAAAAGCGCGAGCTTCTGATACTACACTACCTGTTCATGGGCTCGCCTGTGTTTCTAACAGACCCAAGCACACAACTTATATATCTCATATATCTCTGCCTTCTTAGCTTTATCCGGTACCTCTACTTTTAATTCACTTGCAAATTCAATTAACTTGTCTTCTCAAAACCATTGTAAATAAACCAAAGACAAGATCTTCAGCTGAAGAAAGGTTTAGCATCTCCAGAACCATCCTGTCATGCTATTACAAACCTGGTACCTCTTTAATATATACTAGGCCGTAAATCGTCGCTGTCTACCATTCCAAAGATCCCTGGGCCGAGCCCACATACTGTGGGCTCGTGCACAGTTAATTCCAGCCCCTCTAGACCCAGAATCGCAATACAGGCAAAATTAGATTTTATTAAAATAACTAAGGTCTTTGGTTGACCCCAATAAAGTAGTTCGTCGAATCCCTACAGCGCAAGAGGAGGCCATTCATCCCAGGTGCACTGGCCCTCTGCACCTTGGTCCACTCTCCTACCCTATTCCCATTGCCCAGCTAACCTGCACAATTTTGGACTGTGGGAGGAAACCGGGTCACCCGGAGGAAACCCACACAGACACGGGGAGAATGTGCAAACTCCAAACAGATCATCACCCAAGGCCAGAATTGAACCCATGTCCCTGGTGCTGTGAGACAGCAGTGCTAACCACTGTGCCACCATGCCGCACCAATATGCGCACAGGAAGTCTGTGATGGTCAAGCTTTATGATTAATTTGCCTCCATTCAGAGCAGCAAACAGGTCACCAATTTTCGGTAGCAGGTACGGATACATCTCCAGGAGAGAATTAACGGTGATTTTTAGAGTCACCACATATTCTGATAGACCCGTCATCCTTCTGTGGGAACTGCCCACTCTGCACAATCAGCATTCCCAATTATCTGAAAGTTTTCTAGTTCCTACTCAACATTCTGTCGCATTGAGTAGGGAATTGAATATGGTTTGAACAACCTTGGAGAATAATAATAATAGCTTATTGTCACAAGTAGGCTTCAATGAAGTTACAGTGAAAAGCCCCTAGTCCTGACATTCCAGCACCTGTTCGGGGAGGCTGATACGGGAATTGAACCCGCACTGCTGGCATTGTTCTGCATTACAAGCCAGCTGTGCTAAACCAGACCCTAAGCTTTGGCCTTCACAGAAAGTTAGGCTTCAATGCCTTTAATAACCCCAGCACCTTCTTTGAAGACATCAGCATGTTGGTCTAACAAGGTTCTGCAATATGGGGTTGCCATGTACTTTATTTATCTTATTCCAGTCCAACCAAATTCCTTTTAGCCTGTTTCTTCCCACAGGTGATGGGGGATTCCCTGCCATGATGATAAGTAACATCTTTGCCGTCTGAATTCCATATTTTGCTTCCAAGTAATGTGTCTTTTTCAATTGCCTGTTTATTTTCATGCATGACTTGTCTGTGCTCATTGTGACAGCTTTTCCCTGGCAGTACTGCTTTACTGCGATCAGTCTTAGATCGGCATGCATGCTGTGTGTGTCCCTTTTTCCCCACAGTAGTGACAATCAGCAGTTTGCCACTTACAGGAATTATGCCTTTTTCCATTATAGCGGTAATATGTTTGGAAGCATGTATTTCCTGACTTTAACTTCAGCATTGTCAGAATGTCCTTTCAAATCTCCAACTTGTATCCCTGCCATTTCTACACTTTGCGCAATCTCAAACGCTTTCTCCAGCGTCAGCTTTTGCTCGAACAGTCTTCGCTGAATTCTTTCACTTCTTAGTCCACAAACCAAGCAATCCCGCAAAGCTTCTTCCAGGTAACAGTTAAAGTCGCAATGTTCCGCAAATTTTCTCAACTCAGCCAGGAACCGGAAAACAGACTCACCCTCACGCTGTTCTCTTCGGTGAAACTTGGACCACTCTTTTTTAATTTTTTAACGAAAATGTCCTTTTACAAAGAGGGCACGGTGGCGCAGTGGTTAACACTGCTGCCTCACGGCACCAACTACCCGGGTTTAATCCCGGCCCCGGGTCACTCACCGTGTGGAGTTTGTACGTTCTCTTCGTGTCTGCGTGGGTCTCTCCCCCACAACGCAAAGAGGGCTGGTTTAACTCAGTGGGCAAGACAGCTGGTTTGTGATGCAACACAAGGCCAGCAGCGTGGGTTCAATTCCCGTACCAGCTGAGAATTCTGAATTCTCCCTGTGTACCCGAACAGGTGCTGGAATGTGGTGACCAGGGGCTTTTCACAGTAACTTCATTGCAGTGTTAATGTAAGCCTACTTGTGACAATAAAAGATTATTTATTTATTTTATGTGCAGTGTAGGTGAACTGGCCACACTAAATTGCCCCTTAGTTGGAATAAAAAAAGAATTGAGTACTTACAAAGGCACAAACCTTAGACACAAACATCACAAAAACAAAGTCAAACGCTGAGGATTTTGTCAGTAGGCACAGGGAATAAAAATATGTTCTAGTTCACATCACCACCACTGCAATCTCACAATTGGAAAAGCAAAGCAGGAAAACGAAGGGCTTGCTTTTAGGGAGGCCTTTCAAAGCCTTAACAGGTCCCAAAATATGTTATCGCCAATGATGTGCTTTCAGAAATACAGTAACTATTATGCAGATAAATGAGGGGCACAGAGAGCACACAGCAAGGCTCAACACACAGTAGAATAAATGAGCAGTTAACACGTTCTGGACAGCCAACAGTGCATGGCGTGAATAAAATGATTAAAGAAGTTGATGGGAGAGACAGACAGAAACTACGCCCTCCGGTGGGGGAGAATTGAACAAGATGGCATACACTTAAAATTAGAGCTAGGCTACTCAGGCGTGATTTCAAGATGCACTTCTTCACATAAAAGGTAGTGTAAATCTGGATCCATCACCACCAAAAATACCTGCTGAACCTCGGGTTAATTAAATATTCCAAAACGGAGATCGACAGATCTTCATTGGGGAAGAGTATTGAGGAGAAATAAGGGGAGTGGATAGAGTTAAGTTCAGCCATCTTCTAAACTGAACGGCAGAATGGGATCAAGGGGTGATAGGTCCCACTCCTTTTCCCAGGGACACACATGTAACAATGCTGCTTTCCTCATGTCTGTTGGCTGCTTGGTGTTGGAAAGGTGAGAAGGTGGCTCCGTGACGCAACGGATAGCGCATTGGAATTCTAGGGGAAAGATGACGGTGTCATCTGAAAGAGATCTTCAAGATTAAGACAGGCTATGAGAAGGTGGCAGAGCATATCCACCTGTCAGTAAGAGACATAACTAAACATGAAGGCTTGAAAGCAAACTTATTCACTCTTAAAAGCAGGCCACTTGGCCCATCGTGCCAACACTCATTTTCCCCTTGGAAGCGTCAGCCATGGCCCAGTGGGCACACTTCCAGCTCCAAGGAGAGAAGGTTGTGGCTTCGTGTCCCAATCTTGAGCACAGAATCTAGGGGTGACACACACAGTGCAGTACTGAGGGAGTGCTGCACTAGCAATCTAAACCAAGGAGCCGACTGCCCTCACAGATGGATGCAAAAGATCCAATCTTCAAAGAGGAGGAGGGTTCTCCGGGTCTCCTGACCTATATTTATCCCTCAACCAACAAAGAAATGGATTAGCTGGTCACCATCACATGGCAATGGCAGGAGAAATGGCCGTCTGCTTCCATTGACGTGACGAACCTTTAAAGTTCTTCATTGACTATCAAGTGATTTGAGACATCCTGAGGACAGGAAATACTTGTATTTAAAAACCAGCCTTCATTTTTTTATTGTACCTCCACAATCGTGTCTTTATTTCATACACCCTTGCTTCCTTTTATAAAAAGCTACGATGGCACCAGCTTCTGTGAAATTATTCCGTCGGTGCCGAGGGCCTTCATCAATCAAGCGCAGAAATTGCTCCTGCCCCAGTAGTTCCTCAAACTGACTAAATTATTTGGCTCATCTAAGTTACCCCCACTTCCGTCTCTTGGGTCCTCAAGCCATCATCAATTCGCTTCATTCAGCCGCCCAATCTGGGCTGTTTTCGCACCAAGGAACAGTGTCCTTCTGGGTGGGAGAGGAACTGCTGCCAAGTGGGTATTTTCTGTGCCAGATCGAGCTCCCTTATCCTCGGGAGTAGACTGGAGTCTGCCGCTCAAATAAGCCAGCCAGATTTCTCATCTGCCTTCTCAGAATCAGAACCAAAGTGACGGCACCAAGACTCAAGCCGTGTCCGAAACAACGCGCATCCGCACAGTGCCCCGTGTACATAGAAACATAGAAAATGGGTGCAGGAGCAGGCCATTCGGCCCTTCAAGCCTGCACCACCAGTCAATATAATCAAGTCTCCAACTCCCGCTTTCTCTCCATACCCCTTGGTCCCTTTAGCTAAAAGGGCCACATCCAGCTCTCTCCCGAATCTATCCAACGAACTGGCCCCAATGGCTTTCTCTGGGAGGGAATTCCACAAGTTCACAACTCTGTGAGAGAAGAGGTTCTTCCTCATCTCAGTCCTGAAAGGCTGACTCCTTATTCTCAGGCTGTGACCCCTAGTTCTGGGCATCCCCAACATCGGGAACATTCTTCCTGTTTCTAGCCTGCCCAGTCCCATCAGGATTTTCTATGTGATCCCCTCTTATTCTTCTGAACTCCAGTCAATCCAGTCTTTCTTCAGAGGTCAGTCCTGCCATCCCGGGAATTATTCTGGTGAACCTTCGCTGGACACCTTCAATAGCAAGAATGTCCTTCCTCAAACTAGGAGAACATAACTGCACACAATACTCAAGGTGTAGCCTCACCGAGGTCCTGTATAATAAAGAACAAAGAAAAGTACAGCACAGGAACAGGCCCTGTGGCCTTCCAAGCCCATGCCAACCATGCTGCCCATTCTACACTTCCGAGGTCCTTATCCCTCTATTCCCATCCTATTCATGTATTTGTCAAGATGTCCCTTAAACGTCACTATCGTCCCTGCTTCCACCACCTCCTCCGGCAGCGAGTTCCAGGCACCCACTACCCTCTGTGTAAAAAACTTGCCTCGTACATCTCCTCTAAACCTTGCCCCTCACACCTTAAACCTATGCCTCCTAGTAATTGACCCCTCTACCCTGGGAAAAAGTCCCTGACTATCAACTCTGTCTATGCGCCTCATAATTTTGCAGACCTCTATCAGGTCGCCCCTCAACCTCCTTTGTTGCAGTGAGAAAAAAACAAGTTTATTCAACCTCTCCTCATAGCTAATGCCCTCCATACCAGGCAACATCCTGGTAAATCTCTTCTGCACCCTCTCTAAAGCCTCCACATCCTTCTGGTAGTGTATCGACCAGAATTGAACACTATACTCCAAGTGTGGCATAACTAATGTTCTATACAGCTATAACATGACTTTTTTTATATTCAATGCCCCGGCCAATGAAGGCAAGCATGCCGTATGCCTTCTTGACTACCTTCTCCACCGGTGTTGCCCCTTTCAGTGACCTGTGGACCTGCACACCAGGATCTCTCTGACCGTCAATACTCTTGAGGGTTCTACCATTCACTGTATATTCCCTACATGTATTAGACCTTCCATTTGTCCGGATTAAACTCCATCTGCCATCTCGCCGCCCAAGTCTCCAAACAATCTAAATCCTGCTGTATCCTCTGACAGTCCTCATCACTATGCGCAATTCCAACAACTTTTGCGTCATCTGCAAACTTACTAATCAGACCAGTTACATTTTCCTCCAAATCATCTATATATACTACGAACAGCAAAGGTCCCGGCACTGATCCCTGCGGAACACCACTAGTCACAGCCCTCCAATCAGAAAAGCACCCTTCCATTGCCACTCTCTGCCTTCTATGACCTAGCCAGTTCTGTATCCATCTTGCCAGCTCACCTCTGATCTCGTGTGACTTAACGGCAGCAAGATATCCCTACCCCTCAACTCAAATCCTCAAACTTACAAAGCATGGTTCTCAGACACCAGACGATGCTTCAGAAGTTAGTGCCATTTAAACAGCACTGGTTTCCACGTTTAAAAAAATAAATAAATCGGCTTTCACTTTTCCTTCAGTTAAAAAAATAATGCCTTTATTTTGGACGAACTACAGCACATTGTAAATGGCCTCTGGGCCTTCCTGCAGAGAGAATAGCTTCCTTTTCCCTTGGATCAGCGTGAAATATCATCAAAACAATTCAGCTTATTACTGATGGAGGGTTGCATGTGGACAACTGATCACCAAGCAACACTCAGAACGACAGCACTGAAGTGGTACAGGATACGTTACTGCACGAAGGCACAGCAGATTCCTGGAATACTCAATTCCAACTTCACAAAATGTTACATTGATTAATAGTGGTTTAGTGTGCACACTCTCGCCACCACATTTAGGCTCAGCGTTTCACTGCCGTCTTTCGGATTAAGCCGAGACCCCATTTGCCCTCAGTTTGGTGTAAGGGGTGTTGTGGGTTATTTTGAAGGGAAGCGGAGGAGTTGTCCCCGGTGTCATGGCCAATTATTTACCCCTCCATCAACGTCGCCGACACGAAAAGTTATCAGATTATTATCCCTTTAAAGTTTTGGGGACCTTGCTGTGAGACCAAGGGGCGGCACTGTTGCTTCACAGTGCCAGGGTCTCAGGTTCAATTCCCGGCTTGGGTTACTGTCTGTGCGGAGTCTGCACGTTCTCCCTGTGTCTCCGGTGCTCCGGTTTCCTCCCACAAGTCCCGAAAGACGTGCTGTTAAGTGTATTGGACATTCTGAATTCTCCCTCCGTGTACCCGAACAGGCGCCGGAATGTGGCGACTAGGGGACTTTCACAGTAACTTCATTGCAGTGTTACTGTAAGCCTACTTGTGGCAATAAAGATTATTATTATAAATTGGCCGGCAGATTTTCCTACGTTACTGGTGACCACAGCACAAAGTACTTCATTGGCTACACACCACTGCGGGTCATCCTGAGGTCACGAAAGACCCCCATATAAATGTGAACTCCCTCATTTAATTTCCCATAACCGCTCCTTCATAACACACACAACAAAAAAAACGGGCATTTTCCGTCCAGTTCCTATAGACCCATTGCACAAAACTGCTCCAACGCGACAGGAAATTGGCATTCTTCACTTAAGAGAAGCCACAAGTTGGTTGGCGTAGCAAATGCGGTAATTGGGGGGGGGGGGGGTGGTTTCTGGAGATCAGGGATCGGCAACATTTTTGTAACACACTGGAGTTATCTTTAATTTGCTTCGAAACCACAGCCCGGGTAATCTGGGGCTGTAATTGACGCCAACGCTGGTTGTCCAAAATGGAATGTGTAAAAAATCCCCCGCAAGAATTGTTAGGGAAGAGTTAATGCTTCCCAGTGCTTAAGTTAGAATTGTTTAATAGACAATTAATAGACAATGTTAAACAATTGTTTAATAGTTTTAATTGTTTAATAGACCATAAAGGGGATGCATAAAGGGGATGCAGGTGAAACTGGGATGACTTGGTGGAGAAGTGATTGTTGGGCATGGTCAAAGAAGTCAAGATTTCCTTTCTATTGCAGTTTTATCTTCAGAGCCTAACATCCCTCACCTTCAGCACTAGTTTAATGAAATCTCATCACTGTGTCCACAGCCTTATTAACACAGGGATTGATGCCAGCTAATTAAACCAAAGTTCAGTTATTAACTTAAACCCAAAGTCTATAATGTCGCTGCATCAAGATTTTTAAGACAGCTGTTCTTGTGAATATTGATCAAGAATTTTAAAAAGACGAACCAGGTCAGTAAAATCCCACTGAAAGATATTAATATTTCAGGCTTCATATTTATTAGCTTTTAAAACCCTATATAAATATACAGACTAACTGAATTACATGAGGATGAGACGGTCGTCTCGAGAAAGAGAAATTGCTTTGATAAAAGAAAGACGAGCCTTTATAGGACACCATGCATGGTCCCTTCGTCGTTGGTAAGCTATCTGACACCCAATGCTGGATACGAAGAAATTCCCTTCAATTAAATAGTGGGAAGACTGAAGCCAGTGTTTCTGCTCCTTAGCTACCAACTCCAACCCCCTCCCTGGCAACAGCCTGGTTTTAAGCAGGTCTATTCCAATCCTGGCCTCACCTTTGACCGCCAAGATGAGCTTCCGACCACACATTCGTGGCTCCCCCTCTCAGGCGCTTATTTCCACCTCTGTAACGTTGCTCAACCTGGCCTCTGTCTTGCCGCTGAAACATTCATTTCTGGCTTTGTTACCGCTGGACACGTCCATTCCAATGCAATCTGGTTGGTCCCTCGTATTCGATCCTTTGTAAACTTGGGATCATCCAAAACTCGGCTGCCTCAGCCTTAATTCGCACCACGTCCCACTCCGCTGTGCCCCTATCACCTCTGCGCCCGCTGCCCCATGCTTGGTTGCCAGTCGAGAAACATCTTGGATTTTTAAAATTCTCATCAAACTCCACCCCTCCCTTCCCCATCGCCGCAATATCCTTCAGCCCTAGCACTCTCCAAGATATTTGCACTTCTCTAATCCTGGACACATTGCGCATCCCGATTTGATTCGGGATAAATCAGGCCCCAAGCTCTGGAATAACCTCTCCTTGAAGCACCACACTATTGATACGGTGACTGGGAGGAGCTTGCTATCAAGCATTCAAAATGGTGCCACCTTGTCCATCAGGCTGAGTCCCAATGTCTGAATGATGAGGCAGAGTGTCAGCCGAGAAGGAAACAAAAAGGAAGCAATTGCTACTCTCCGGGTCCCACTGACTCCTGGGACTGCCTGCCTTATGTGCCGAAAGATCGGAGAGTCTAGAATCGTCAATGAAGTCCCACTACAGACCCGGAGGGAGGCATCATCTTCGAATCGAGGGACAGCTGATGATGAAAAGGACAACAGCAATTGCTGCATCAGATGATGACCAGGATTTTAGAAGGCGAACTATCTTGGTCTTTTATCATCCAACAATTCCTATGCTCTTCAAATAATCGCAAAGGATCGCTAACACCCACCTGAACAAACAGGCAGGAGTATCAATGAGTTGACACAGCCTGCGCCCTTCCCTTCCACAACCCCCGAGACTCTGCATCCCAGTCCTGGAGTGGGGTTCAATCTTCACCTCATCACCACCTTAAATGGAAGGCCCCCTGCACATCTTTGGGTTGTGCGGGGTGAGACGCACGCAGACACGGGGAGATTGTGCAAGCTCCACACGGACAGTGACCCTGGGCCGGGATTCAAACCCAAGTCCTCGGCGCCGTGAGGCAGCAGTGCTAACCACCCATGTACTCCTGTGAATTCTAGAAACGAATGTTAAGTATATCATGAGGCGAGCATTCTTTGGTTGATTACTTGAGCACATATAGAGGCACTTACTGTCGCTGGGGTTGGGTTGCTGAGCTGGGATCTTTACATCTGTAATGTTACACTGTGTGAATAAATCTAAAACTGAGTAACGGTTGATTTCTGGCCTCTTCCTTCACCAAGGAGTTTAACAATTCTGTCCGCTGTGGCCATACTGGATCTTTGAAATGGCGATCCAATCTGTGGTGAGTCCACGTTACTGCGACAACAAGTATGTTGCAGCTGGAGCGATGGCGAGTGATGGTCGAGGCTCCAATTATCTTTCCAACACATGGCTGATCAGAAAACTCTTCCTCTCTTACCACCTGCCATTAGTGCACCTTGGATTTGCTGCTTGACAATCAAGTACTTTTAAAAATTCATTGATGGGATGTGGGCGTCGCTGACTAGGCCTGCATTTATTGATCTTCCTTAACTCGGCTGCGTTATGAACACACCTTCCTTGGCCATCAAGTCCTGGGGCGGGATTCAAAGCCACAGCTTCTGGCTCAGAGGCAGGAGCACTGTCCTCTGTGACACAAGACCTCCCGTCCAGTCAGTAACATTCCTCAGCAAAATAAACCCTCACCCAACTTCTGCTTCTCGCCTCCCCTGAACGCAACAGAAACAAACAGCACCCATTCCTGGGTCGCTGCGGCTCTTTGTTACTTTCCCCTTCTTCAAGTCAGAACCTGGACCAACAAGGCTGGAATCCGTAGTCTTTTTGGACCAGTCAGCAATTCCGTCCTCATCCCAGATTTCGCAGTAATTGGAAAATCCCAGTTCCAGCTTTCCTATCCTCTTTGTAACACAACTGAACCGGACTACATGGTTGTGAAATGGAAGAAAAGTTCGCATTAAAATATGCAGCACCTCAATTCACTTATTAGCCAATGAAGTACTTCTGAAATGTAATCACTGTTTGATGGAGAAAGCTCGACTGACAAGTTAAACATTGCAATTCATACAAAGCAAACCCGTGCAGATGGGGCCTCGGTTTAACTTTGCATCTGAAAGACGGCACGCCAACAGTGCGGCAGGCCAACAGTGCGGCAGGCCAACAGTGCGGCAGGCCGGCAGTGCGGCAGGCCGGCAGTGCGGCAGGCCAACAGTGCGGCACGCCAACAGTGCGGCACGCCAACAATGCGGCAGGCCGACAGTGCGGCACGCCGACAGTGCGGCAGGCCGGCAGTGCGGCAGGCCGGCAGTGCGGCAGGCCAACAGTGCGGCAGGCCGGCAGTGCGGCAGGCCGACAGTGCGGCAGGCCGACAGTGCGGCACGCCGACAGTGCGGCAGGCCGGCAGTGCGGCAGGCCGGCAGTGCGGCAGGCCAACAGTGCGGCAGGCCGGCAGTGCGGCAGGCCAACAGTGCGGCACGCCAACAGTGCGGCACGCCAACAGTGCGGCAGGCCAACAGTGCGGCAGGCCAACAGTGCGGCACGCCAACAGTGCGGCACGCCAACAGTGCGGCACGCCGGCAGTGCGGCTCGCCGACAGTGCGACACGCCAACAGTGCGGCACGCCAACAGTGCGGCAGGCCAACAGTGCGGCAGGCCAGCAGTGCGGCAGGCCAGCAGTGCGGCACGCCAACAGTGCGGCACGCCAACAGTGCGGCACGCCAACAGTGCGGCACGCCGGCAGTGCGGCACGCCGACAGTGCGGCACGCCGACAGTGCGGCACGCCGACAGTGCGGCACGCCGACAGTGCGGCACGCCGACAGTGCGGCACGCCGACAGTGCGGCACGCCGACAGTGCGGCACGCCGACAGTGCGGCACGCCGACAGTGCGGCACGCCGACAGTGCGGCAGGCCGACAGTGCGGCACGCCGACAGTGCGGCACGCCGACAGTGCGGCACGCCGACAGTGCGGCACGCCGACAGTGCGGCACGCCGACAGTGCGGCACGCCGACAGTGCGGCACGCCGACAGTGCGGCACGCCGACAGTGCGGCACGCCGACAGTGCGGCACGCCGACAGTGCGGCACGCCGACAGTGCGGCACGCCGACAGTGCGGCACGCCGACAGTGCGGCACGCCAACAGTGCGGCACGCCAACAGTGCGGCACGCCAGCAGTGCGGCACGCCAACAGTGCGGCACGCCAACAGTGCGGCACGCCAGCAGTGCGGCACGCCAACAGTGCGGCACGCCAACAGTGCGGCACGCCAGCAGTGCGGCAGGCCAACAGTGCGGCATGGGCTTCAGCCTGGTTAATGTGGTGAAGACTCTGGAGTGGAAGTAGAACTGGACGCGTCTGCTCCTCTCCCCTCCCACCCACCCCCCATGATCTTCCGACTCAGAGACTAGAGTGCAAACAACCCAGCCACGGATCTGCCTAATGGAGGCTACTTACCAAGTCGTTCATGTTAATCTGGCTGGCTGGATGAATATCTTCTAAAAACTCCAGGAGATAATAAGTGTATCTGTCCATCAGATGGACCCCAATGGCGAGATCTGGCTGGTGCTAATAGAAAGGCAGGTAAAATGTTAAGTAGTCGTTGGTAAAAATGAGATTTCTATAAATACGAAAATCTGTGAGATGGCTAGACTATTTCAAGGCCCTGTCACTCTTCAACAAAGAATAATTTGTCTCACTGACTAATGTATCATTCAGTTCTGGGGAACTAACCAGTCTCTCCAAACAGTGAGGACATTTATTTTGGTCATTATTTCATGGGATGTGGGCAGCACTGGCAAGGCCAGCATTTGTTGCCCATCCTTAACTGGCCTTGAACTGAGTGTCTCGCTCGGCCATTGCAGAGGGCAGTTAAAGGTTAACCACATTGCTGTGGGTCTGGAGTCACATGTAGGCCAGACCAGGTAAGGGCGGCAGATTTTGTTCCCTAAAGGACATTTGTGAGCCTGATGGGTTTGTACAACAGCTGATGATGATGGTTGTCATGGTCACCATTACTAACACTAGCTTTCACCAGCTGTCGCGGTGGGAATTGAACCCTTGTTCCCAGAGCATTAGGTTGGGCCTCTGGATTACTGGTCCAGTGACATTACCACGGCGACACCGTCCACCCTGGGGAGAGGGGGCCTATGGGAAACCAAAAGACATTTTTTTTAAATTTTATATAAATTTAGAGTGCCCAATTTTTTCCAATTAAGGGGCAATTTAGCGTGGCCAATCCACCTAACCTCCATATCTTTTGGGTTGTGGGGGTGAAACCCACGCAGGCACGGGGAGAATGTGCAAACTCCACACAGACAGTGACCCAGGGTCGGGATTCGAACCCGGGTCCTCAGCGCCGTAGCAAAAGACATTTTAAAGTGCAATACAGCCAATGAAATACTTTGAAATGAAGACATTGATCTAATGTTGGAACCATTAGCTGACCACCCACAAAGTGCACTGATATAGCGACATCGCCAGACCATGTGATAATGGTCAGCTAATCTGTTTTTAGCAATGTTGGTTGAGGGATAAATGTTGGTCAGGACATTGGGGATGGCTCCACTGCTCTTGCCCAAATTCGGTCAGAATTCTTATCAATATTCCCATTTTGCAAGTCATGGAATCTTTTACATCCATCAGCGGGCCTACAGAACTTTGGTTCAATGTCTCCTTTGGCAAGGCAGAACAGCATCCCCTCAGTGCTGCAGCCTGGTATGTGCGCTCTAAAGTGAAACTTGAACGCACAGCCCCTGGGGCGAGAGTTTGTGCGACCCACTGAACCCACACAGCCGACCACCCACCCACCGGTTTGAGTCAATCACTCTTTTCGAATTTTTATGAATGCACGAGGATTGGGAGCAGGGGGTCAGGCTTATAGAGGTTTCGGATTGTGTGACAGTCGGCAACACAGCAGACAGCGATGAGGGGAGCTGCAAGCCTGAGAATGGTGAAATGGTCGGGGCATTTCAAATGGAGTTCGATGCAGAGAAAGTGTGAAGCGATGGGCTTTTGGGTGATTAGTTTGGAACGGCAGTTTACCACAAGTGGCACGGTTTTGAAAAGTGTAGATGAGCAGAGAGATCCTGCTGTCCACCTCTACAAATCCTTGAAGGTGGCAGGGCAAGCGGATATGGCGATATTTAAAATGTGACTTGGGTTTAGAAAAGGAGCAGCATAACGCAAAAGCAAGGGGCGGCACGGGGCGTAGTGCTGAGCACTGCTGCCTCACGCCGCCGAGGACCCGGGTTCGACCCCAGCCACGTAGTTTGCATATTCTCCCCGTGCCTGCGTGGGACTCACCCCCACAACCCAAAAGATGTGGAGGGTAGGTGGATTGGCCGCACTAAATTGCCCCCCAATTGGAATTTTCTTTTAAAATAAAATAAAAGCAAAGGAGATCCTATTAGAATTTTCTAAAATCGCTACAGGCCTCAGCTGGAGCACTTTGGACAAATCTGCCCCACCCCTCCCCAAACTTCAGGAAAGGAGTAACGGTGTTAGAAAGAGTACTGAGGAATTACGGTGGGAATTACTGAGGAGTAACGGTGTTAGAAAGAGTACTGAGGAATTACGGTGGGAATTATTGAGGAGTAACGGTGTTAGAAAGAGTGCTGAGGAATGTTACCAGCACCTCACTGATGAGAAGACCTTCAGTTTCGAGAAGGGTTGGAAAATTTAGGGACTGATCTCCTTGGTGATGATCTGACAGATATTTTTGAGCGGAGAGGTTTTGATGGAGCAGGTCAAGAAAAGAAAACGTCCTTCTGGCAAGAGGGTTAGCAATCAGAAGTCAGAATGAGATTGAAAAGCCTTGATAAGAGAGGATGATGGGTGGGCGGGGCGGGGGGGGGGGGGGGGGGGGGGGGGGGGGGGGGGGGGGGGGGGGGGGGGGGGGGGAGTTGGTGAATTTACAGGGCCGTGGACACAATGTGGGGTGGGCGGGATGAAGGCACCACAGACACAATGGGCCGAATGGTCTCTTTCACTGCTGTAAGATTCCACGAGGCCACAAACCAGAAATATTTATCTTTCCTCCCCTCAGCTCCATATTTTCTCCATTCCCCGTTTCTACACAGATTATCATCAATCAGGTATTCAACAGAGCTGGAAACTTACTGAAAGCGAGTCCTCCCCAACCTGGCTGCTGGCCAGTGCCAGGATGTTAGGAGAATAAAATTTTTCATACATGGAGGCCCCCTGGCAAGTGTCAATGATGAAAAGCAGTTCGTGGTACCTGGAGAAAGCAAACACTCATCAGTCTCAGGGCAAAGCTCCTGCCTCTTTGCATCCTGTAAATCATGCTGGCCTCGCAGTCTCTTCATTTCTGAAACCACTGTAGCAGGAGAGAGAGAACAGTCCCTAGCTCTCCAGTTATGAAAGCAGTTGTATTTATGTAGCGGCATTCACAACCTCAACGTCCCAAAGTGTTTACAAACATGAAGTACTTTAGAGGTCCCTCGCAGGAGTAATGCCGAGGGCTCTTGCTACAGAAAAATGGCAGACAAACAGATACTGAGCAAGACACCACAAACAACAGTAGTGCAGTGGGATCTTTCACACACACACGAGAAGGCCTTGCTCCAACACCTCATTCAAAAGATGGAATTTTGACATGACAGCACTCTCTCAGTGAGCAGCTCCAGCTTATTTGCTAGCTCTTTTATCCAAGAACGTAGTAGGTTCTAGTCCCACTCCAGAGGACCGAGCACTCAGTTGACATTCCAGTGCAGGACTGAGGACTTTCTTTCAGGGCTGCGTTGAAAGATTTTGTGCTCAGGTTTCTGGAGCGACACTTGAACCCACAACCTTCTGATCGAGAGACAACATATAAACATTCAGTGTCAATTTAGTCACAAGAGTAGTTTTAATTTCATTTTTACATTTTTTTTTATTAGTTCATGGGATGCAGGCGTTGCAGGCCGTGCCCTTATTGCCCTCAAGGGGGCAGTTAAGAGTCAATCACATTGGTGTGGGACTGGAGTCACATATAGGCCAGACCAGGTAAGAATGGCAGATTTCCTGAACCAGATGGGTTTTTACGACAGTGGTTCTTTTAATTCCAGATTTTTATTGAATTCAAATTTTGCCATCTGCAGTGGCGGGATTTGAACCTGGGTCCCCAGAGCATTGCTCTGGCTCTCTGGATTACTAGTCCAATGACAATACCACTACACCACCGCCTCCCCTACATCTGACCCACTATTCCCCAGTCATACACTGACAGCAGGCAACGGGAGGTTGAGAAATCACAGCGCAAAGCTCCTCTCTGCCTATTGACATAAACGGCTGGAAAAAGGCGGCTGAGGCTCCATTGTGGGCCCTTTCCTTTTGAGTTTCATTTTTATTTAAAGTTTCGGAATTCGAAGTTGGCAATCTCAGCTCGCAGGAAAAAACGTTTGTGGGAAGTCTGTGGTGTTGATTTCACCCGCGGCATTTCGCGAGTTTTTGCGAATTTTCCGATACCGTTGTTTCGCTCTGCACGTCGATCAGAAGCAAAAAAGAAACGAGGATAGGGAAATAAACCCGGGTTTCAATGAAAACACTTCCTCGTCCATCCAGTTCAATTCCAAACTCCAGGCCAGAAATGGGCGGACAGCTGACTGGCGGTCGATGCGGAATTATGGGAAACTAAAGTTTTGGTCCATCGTGAAGATTCCACTTTGGTCTTAGCTGACATTTGAAAATTAGGCGTGACCTTAATTTAGTGACAAAAGTGGAATGACTATTTTCCTTCTGATATAAACATAGTCCACGTTTGGACAACAGGAGGGATGAAATCCTCCTCTTTTGAACAGTAGATTCTGTCTGCTGTTTGACAGCCCCCCCCCCCCCCCCCCACACACACATACACACACACACACAACAGGAGGAGTGCGCAGAGCAGAGGCCAGCACCCCCTCGCCAGTGGCTTTCCATCCCCCAATAGCACGGGCTGTGTGCCTGCGCTGGCAGAGGTGCATCAACCTGCAATTATCTTGGTCCCTGGGAGCGCCTGATTGTGGAGTCACTCCTTGTATATATATATATATATTATGCAGTTTAGAATGCTGTATGGAGCCCCCAGTGTGCTCAATCTTCTTACCTTCTCTTTTGCCACATCTGCTCAAATGCATCACCAAGCTCAACATTGGTAATTTCTTCCGAATCCTGGAATTTTAGGAACCCATTGCCGCCGTGTCCTTCAATATAAAAAGAGACAATCACATACAAAGTAATACCGATTTGATGGTCATGTCAGTGGGCAACACTCCTGTTTTAGTTCAGAAGACTGTGGGAATAAGCTCCACATTCGGATTGGAGTCTTCAATCCTAGTGCGGCAGACGTCAGAGGTGCCGCCAAATGAGACATTAAAACTAAAACCCCGTTCGTGTCGACACAAGAAGCTTAAAGGGGAGGAAGTTTCTTTTTATTCGTTCATGGGATATGGGTGTCGCTGGCAAGGCCCATCCAACAGTTACGACTCAGCCACACTGCTGCGGGTCTGTGGGTCAGACTGGGTAAGGATGGCAGATTTCCTTTGCTGAAGGACACCAGTGAACATTAGCGAATTACGGCAATCGATAACAGCTTCGCGATCACCGTTGCTACGGTGAGCTTTCAATTTAAGATTTTTTAACTTGGGCTTGAATCAATGCCGCAGTTCGGGAATTACAGCTCCCAGCAGACCTCGGGACTCTTTTGCGTTTTCAGGTTGGGTTTCAGAATGATCCCCGGAATGAAGAGCTTGTCGTATGAGGAACGGTTGAGGACTCTGGGTCTGTACTCGGGAGTTTAGAAGGATGAGAGGGGATCTTATTGAAACTTACAGGATACTGCGAAACCTGGATATAGTGGACGTGGAGAGGATGTTTCCACTTGTAGGGAAAACTAGAACCAGAGGGCACCATCTCAGACTAAAGGGACTATCCTTTAAAACTGAGATGAAGAGGAATTTCTTCAGCCAGAGGGTGGTGAATCTGTGGAACTCTTTGCCACAGAAGGCTGTGGAGGCCAAATCACCGAGTGTCTTTAAGACAGAGATAGATGGGTTCCTGACCAATTAGGAGATCAGGGATTATGGGGAGAAGGCAGGAGAATGGGGATGAGAAAAATATCAGCTATGATTGAATGGCTAGCAGACTCGATGGGCCGAGTGGCCTAATTCTGCTTCTATGTCTTATGGAACTGGCCCTGCGCACCATTCAAGAGGTGTCCCAGGAAGCAGGACACAGGGAACGGCACAGGGAGAAGGTCCCAAATCAAGAAGGTCATCGTAAAGCAGGGAGTGGGACAGCAAAGGGTCCAAGCAAACGGTCGCAGGCTCAGACAAAGATAGGGATCAGAGGTCAATCCCATTGAGTCACAATCAATGAACGAAGCATAGAAAAAAGCTCCAAGCTAAAGGATAGTTTTGAAATGAAAATCGCTTATTGTCACAAGTAGGCTTCAAATGAAGTTACTGTGAAAAGCCCCTAGTCGCCACATTCCAGCACCTGTTCGGGGAGGCTGGTGCGGGAATTGAACCGTGCTGCTGGCCTGCCTTGGTCGCTTTAAAAGCCAGAAATTTAGCCCTGTGCTAAACCAGCCCCTCATGGGGAGCAGGTTTGGGGGTTTGGGCGAAGTCCTGATGAGGGGGCAGCCATAGGTTGGTGACTCTGTGCTGCGAGCATTAAGGATAAAGGTACCCATTTTGGAACAGTGGTCTCCTGTCTGGCATGGCCAAAAATCCAAAAGCGTGCTTGGAAGGTGAAGCTTGAGAATACTTGAGCGATCCAGGGGGCAGGAATTTTGCATGGCCGAATTAAAACCCTGGGAGATGATCCCTTGTTTAAGATATCCAAGTGGGAGCAACTGTTGGAAAGAATTCAAAGACAAGTTCTTCAAATTCAGAGGTCGGAAACCCTCGTGAAAAAGGCAGATACCCCACAGCTTGTGAGAACAGACCTGAAAGGTGCATTCTGATGTTCTATTCACTGATCGAACTAGTAACCTCTGGAGAGTGACAGCTGCGGTTCAGCTGATAGTACCCTCGCGCGAGTTAGAAGGTTGCGTGTACACAAGTCCGGGGACATGGGCACAAAACCCTGAGCCGATAACCCTAACGCAGAAATGGAGCAGTGCTGCATTGTCCAAAATTCTGGCATTCAAGGACGGTATTATACTGAGGCCCCATCCTCTCTCGAAGAGGGCGATAAAAGATCCTTCTGTACCATGTTGAAGAAAAGCAGGCGGGTTGTCCCCGGTGTTCTTGCCAATAGTTAATCCTAAATCAGCATCGCAAAGGGAGGGTTCCTGATCATTCTCAGGTTGTTGGCTTTGGGATCTTGTTGTGTCCACATTAGTTGTCACCTTTCCTACATTACAACAATGAAGAACCTTCAAAAGTACTTCATAGGCTAAAAAGCACTTTGGGACATTCTGCGGTTGTGAAATCCATGATCTAAATACTGGGGTTTCCTTCTTGCTAGTCTATGAGATGTCCGTCCTTCCCCCCCCCCCCCCCCCCCCCCCCCCCCCCCCCCCGCCGGTCATACCTACCCGTCATGTAGATGAGAATGTTACTCCTGTCATCTGAAAGCAGCCGTTTGGATCGGGGAGTGCTTTGAGGAAGTCGGCCTGTTAACACCCGTAAGAAGTTCTCAACAGTAACCTGACAAGAAAACAGAAACAACTTGAAGCCAAACTCCTGCCCTCGAGTGTCCAGGCCAACGTTCCCCCCTTCAACCAACACTGCCACAAGCAGGTACGCCTGCGATTCGTCTCGTCACGGTTTAAAGATCAGAGTGCAGCTGCATTTGCCCACATGGCAACTGCAGGAGGTGGGTTGCGGGGGTGAGATATCAATAATTCTTTCACAGCCCCAATGGGCCATCAAAACCAGTCAAGACGACTGCACGAACCAATGTTGCCTCTAATCCTGGTCTGTTGTGCATGGCCAGCTTGTTCCACTGCACAACCGGGCATGCACACGTCTTGAAGGGAATGTGTGGCCTGATTGTTCCCTGCTTGGCACATTCCAGATATCATAGAATCCCTACAGTGCAGAAGGAGGCCATTCGGCCCATGGGTCTGCACCGACCCTTTGAAAGAGCACCCTATCCAGGCCCTCTTCCCCCATCCTATCCCCGGAACCCTGCAACTCCACCTAATCTGCACATCTTTGGACTGAGAGAGAAAACCGGAGCACCTGGAGGAAACCAACACAGACATGGGGAGAACGTGCAGACTACACACACACACGTACACACAGTCACCCTGGGGCCCTGGCGCTTGAGACAGCAGTGCTAACCACTGTGCCACCCATCCGACCATGCACCTGCGCAGCTCAAAAGGACCATTGCCTCTGATCCTGATTAACATTACCATGCTCCAATATTTCCTAAGAGACAATCCCCATCAGAGCCAGAAAGAGCTGTAGCCCACGATTGAAGGAATTTCGCCAAATGCCCGAACCCATTTCATATGACTCACACAGCTGTGACTGGATTCCAATTCAGCTCGCAAAGGTGAAAGGTCAGTGTCCACCCTCCTGGGCCAGCCAGTTCCATAAGTGCATGTTTTTCTTCAGGTTACTAAACGAGTCTAGGTTACTAAAAGAGTTAACTTCACTCCAACAAATAAAAAGCTACACCACACAGTGAGCTCTCTGACCTCGTAGCCCCGGTAATCAACTTCAACGTTGTCCCCATAGACGTTCAGCTCCATGTTCTTGTGACTGAAGATGGTGGCGGGTTTGGGGTTTCGTGGGTTACACGCCATGTCGTCGGCGAGCATCAGCACGATGTGGCTGGAAGGAAAAGCGACTTTCGTTAGCCGGTGAGCTCAACATGCATTCCACAGTCACGACACGCAAGAGGAAAACCCACGGCTGCCAAGTATGTTGAGCGCCATGTCTCTGCAATACTCCTCAGCTATCACCTCAAACTAACTCTGAGATTCACAGGGAAAAAGTGATGGTTAATAATAATCTTTATTAGTGTCACAAGTAGGCTTACATTAACACTGAAAAAAAAATTAAAATTGCTTATTGTCACGAGTAGGCTTCAATGAAGTTACTGTGAAAAGCCCCTAGTCGCCACATTCCGGCGCCTGTTGGGGGAGGCTGGTGCGGGAATTGAACCGTGCTCCTGTCCTGCCTTGGTCTGCTTTAAAATCCAGCGATTTAGCCCAGTGCGCTAAACCAGCCCTTTGTGTAATGAAGCTGCTGTGAAAACAGGATTGTCACGGCGGCTGTGGCAGGGGAAGGGCGAGTTACATGGCATCCTCACTGAATTGGAGGCAAGAGAGTGCGAACACCACTTCACGGAGTCCTGATCATCAGAGGTGCTGAAATCCTGCTAACATATCAAAACAAAGTCTTGTGTGTAACAGATCCTGTGGTACTACTTGGATGAAGGGAAGGGCAAAGCATCACATTCGTCACATGGACAAAAGAAATAGGAGTAGGAATAGACCACATGGCCATTCTATACAATCATAAGGACGTAAGATATAGGAGCAAAATTAGGCCACTTGGCCCATCGAGTCTGCTCCACCATTCATGGCTGATATTAGACCTCAACTCTACTTTCTAACCCGCCCATCCCCCATATCCCCTGATTCCCCAAGCCGACAAAAATCGGTCTTTCTCAGCCGAGGATATATTCAACAACGGAGCATAGACGCCCCTGTGTGGTAGAGAATTCCAAAGATTCTCAACCCTTTGAGTGAAGTCATTTCTCCTCGGGAATTTGGCAATTTCTCGGGGTATAAATTGAACATGGGGAAAAGTGAGATGTTGGCGATCCAGGCAAGAGGACAGAAGAAGAGACTGGGAGAGCCGCCGCTCAGAATGGTAGGGAAGAGCTTTCGGTATCTGGGAATCCAGGTGGCCCAGAAATGGGAGGCACTACACAAGTTAAACCTAACCCGGTTGGTAGAACTAATGGAAGGGGACTTTAAGAGATGGGACATACTCCCGCTATCACTGGCGGGGAGGGTACAGACAGTTAAAAATGACGGTCCTCCCCAGATTTCTGTTTGTCTTTCAGTGCCTCCCCACCTTCATCCCCAAGGCTTTTTTCAAGCGGGTGAACAAGATTGTGTCAGGCTTTGTGTGGGCGGGTAAAACCCCACGAGTGAAGAAAGTATTGCTGGACCGCAGTCGGGGGGAGGGTGGGTTGGCGCAGCCGAACTTCTGCAACTACTACTGGGCGGCTAATATAGCCATGATTTGGAAGTGGGTAGTGGGGGAGGGGTCGGTATGGGAGTGGATGGAGGCGGCGTCATGTAAAGACACCGGTTTGGGAGCACTGGTAACAGCACCTCTGCCGTTCTCTCTCGTCGGCCCGATACTCCACAAGTCTGGTGGTAGTGGCGGGTCTGAGGGTCTGGGGGCAATGGAGGAGATAAAAGAGAGTGGAGGGAGCATCGATTTGGACCCCAATTTATAATAACCACAGGTTTGTACTGGGTAGACTAGATGGCGGGTTCCGGAGATGGCAGAGGGCAGGAATTAAAAGGATGGGGGATCTATACGTGGACGGGAGCTTTCCCAGCTTGTAAGCTTTGGAGGATAAATTTGAATTGCCAGCGGGAAATGGTTTTAGGTATTTGCAGGTGCGAGACTTCCTGAGAAAACAGGTTCCGGCCTTCCCGCTGCTGCCGCCTCGGGGGATACAGGATAGAGCAGTCTCCCGTACCTGGGTGGGAGAGGGGAAGGTATCGGATATTTACCAGGAGCTTTCGGAGGCGGAGGAAACTCCGGTGGAGGAGCTTAAGGACAAGTGGGAGGACAAGCTAGGAGCAGAGTTGAGGCGGGTCTATGGGCAGATGCCTTAAGCAGGGTTAATACCTCCTCATCGTGCGCCAGGCTTAGCCTGATACAATTTAAGGTAGTCCACCGGGCACACATGACAGCGGCTAGGATGAGTAAGTTCTTCGGGGTTGAGGAAAGGTGTGCGAGCTGAAAATGAAAATCGCTTATAGTCACAAGTAGGCTTCAAATGAAGTTACTGTGAAAAGCCCCTAGTCACCTCATTCCAGCACCTGTTCGGGGAGGCTGGTACGGGAATTGAACTGTGCTGTTGGCCTGCCTTGGTCTGCTTTCCAAGCCAGCGATTTAGCCCTGTGCTAAACCAGCCCCAAAACCAGGTGCGCGGGAAGTCCAGCAAATCATGTCCACCTGTTTTGGCCATGCCCGAAGCTTAGAGGGTTTTGGCAGGTCTTGATACGGCAATGTCCACGGTGCTAAAAACACGGGCGGTGCAGAGTCCGGAGGTAGCGATCTTTGGAATGTCCGAAGACCCGGGAGTTCAGGGGCCGAAAGAGGCTGACGTCTTGGCCTTTGCCTCCCTAGTAGCCCGGAGACGGATCTTGTTAATGTCAAGGGACTCAAAGCCTCCGAATGTAGAGACCTGGGTTAGTGACATGGCTAGGTTTCTCAGAGGGTCAATGTTAGGGTTCCCCCGGAGGTGGCAGCCGTTCGTCGGCTTTCTCGGGGAAAATTACCATGTTGATGTCATTGTTTATGTTACTGTGATAAAAAATTTCAAATACCTCAATAAAATATTATTTTTAAAAAAAAAGTAATTTCTCCTCATCTCAGTCCTGAATGATCAGCCCCCTATCTTGAGGCTGTGCCTTCCTGTTTTGGATTTTCCGACCAGCGAGAACAATCACCCAATCCCCCTCGGGGCCTTGAACACAATCCGACATGCACTAGGACAGTGCCAGAGCTTTTCTTTCAGCTTTGCGTTTTGACAATGCCAGCACTCGCGATCTGCGATTATCTCGAGCTTACGTTTGTACAGTGCCTGGACACGTTTTTCAGAAGCTGTACTTCTGGGCTATGGGTTTTACTGACCCCCAGGTCAGAGGGGAGCATTAGTTATGGCCGCAGTTCCTGCTCAGTCTCCACTGCTGATGGGTGAATATACATGAACATCATTACCATCAGGGCGGAAGGGAACGAGGTTGTGTTGGGCAGCACAGTGGTTAGCACTGTTGCTTCACAGCTCCAGGGTTCCAGCTTGGGTCATAGTCTGTGCGGAGTCTGCACGTTCTCCCCGTGTCTGCGTGGGTTTCCCCCAGGTGCTCCGGTTTCCTCCCACAAGTCCCTAAAGACGTGCTTGTTAGGTGAATTGGACATTCTGAATTCTCCCTCCGTGTACCCGAACAGGTGCCGGAATGTGGCAACAAGGGGAGTTTCACAGTAACTTCATTGCAGAGTTAATGTAAGCCTACTTGTGACAATAAAGATTATCAGGAGGTTTCGAGATTATTCAAACTGCCCGCTGACACTTTCCATCAGCCATGATGTGGAGATGCCGGAGTTGGACTGGGGTGAGCACAGTGAGAGGTCTTACAACACCAGGTTAAAGTCCAACAGGTTTGTTTTGAATCACTAACTTTCGGAGCGCTGCTCCTTCCTCAGGTGAATGAACATAGAACATTACAGCGCAGTACAGGCCCTTGGGCCCTCGATGTTGCGCCGACCTGTGAAACCCCTCTAAAGCCCATCTACACTATTCCCTTATCGTCCATATGCCTATCCAATGACCATTTGAATGCCCTTAGTGTTGGCGAGTCCACTACTGTTGCAGGCAGGGCATTCCACGCCCTTACTACTCTCTGAGTAAAGAACCTACCTCTGACATCTGTCCAATATCTATCTCCCCTCAATTTAAAGCTATGTCCCCTCGTGCTAGACATCACCATTCGAGGAAAAAGGCTCTCACTGTCCACCCTATCTAATCCTCTGATCATCTTGTATGCCTCAATTAAGTCACCTCTTAATCTTCTTCTCTCTAACGAAAACAGACTCAAGTCCCTCAGCCTTCCCTCATAAGGGGCGCGATTCTCCGCACCCCACGCCGGGTGGGGGAATCACGGGAGGGCCAGGCGAATCACGCCACGCCGCCCTGGCACACCCCCGCTATTCTCTCCCCCCCCCCAAATGGCGTGTCGGGTTTTTCGACAGGCCGCCTGCCGAACCCAACCGGCTCACGCCGGCGCCAATCACACCTGGTCGCTGCCGGCGTGAACAGCGCGCGACAGGTGAGTGTGGGGCCTGTGGGGGGCGGAGGGAGGATCGAGCACCACGGGCCTGCTCAGCAGATGTCTCGGCAGCGATCGGTGCCCACCGATCGTCGGGCCGGCTTCTGTAAACGTCGCACTCTTTTCCCTCCGCCGCCCCGCAAGATCAAGCCGCCATGTCTTGCGGGGCAGCGGAGGAGAAGACGGCAACCGCGCATGTGCGGGTTGGAGCCAGCCAACCAGCGCATGCGCGGCTGACGTCACTTCGGCGCCGCCGGCCACGTCATTCCCGGCGCGCCGCTTTGACGCAAGCGGCGAGGCCAGGCGCTCTGGATTCACGCGCCGCCGCTCCTAGCCCCCGGGGGAGGGGGGGGGGGGGGAATAGGGGGCGAGGAGCGGCCTCCGACTCCGGGTTTCACTCCGGCGTCGGCACTCAGTCTCCCGTTGGGAGAATCGTGCCCAAGATCTTCCCTCCATACCAGGCAACATCCTGGTAAATCTCCTCTGCACCCTTTCCAAAGCTTCCACGTCCTTCCTATAATGTGGCGACCAGAACTGCACACAATACTCCAAATGCGGCCGCACCAGAGTTTTGTACAACTGCAACATGACCTCATGGCCCCGAAACACAATCCCTCTACCAATAAAAGCTAACACACCGTACGCCTTCTTAACAACCCTCTCAACCTGGGTGGCAACTTTCAGGGATCTATGTACATGGACACTGAGATCTCTCTGCTCATCCACACTACCAAGAATCTTCCCATTAGCCCAGCACTCTGTCTTCCTGTTATTCCTTCCAAAATGAATCACACTTTTCTGCATTAAACTCCATTTGCCACCTCTCAGCCCAAGAGGTAGATCCGAAAGCTAGTGATTTGAAACAAACCTGTTAGACTTTAACCTGGTGTTGTAAGACTTCTTATTTTCCATCAGAGCACACACATGGAAGAATGACCACTTGGGAGAGCGATTGTAGCCCCGCAGTGGATTCAAATCGTTCAGGGAGGGGTGCACAGAGAGGGAGGGAGAGGGGGAAAAGAATTGGCTAAAACCTCTCGGGTAAAAATGAAGAAAGCATTTGTGTTTATATTGTGCCTTAACGCAACTGGCAGAACATCTTAAAATACAGCACCTACTCTGAACCACTGTTAGGTGCAATTAGTGCCTTTCAAGTGCCCACTTCTTGGAGGCTTGAGCACAAAATCTAGGTCAACACTCAAGTGCAGCGCTGCATCTTTCAGATGAATTGTTGACCTGAATCCATCTGTCCTTTCAGCTGGATGTTAAAAACGTTGTGGCACCATTTCAAAGAGAAGCAGGAGACGTTCCCCTTGGTGCCGTGGCTAATAGTCATCCCTCACCCACATCACAAGAAGGGACGACAGGTCATTTATCCCGTTGCACACTTCACTGACTGCAAAACCCACAGGGGCTTCCCGCAGTGTCGAAAGGCAATGTGTAAAGTGAAAATAATGAACTTGCTTTTAAGTAAAGCGAGCACTCCGTAAGCAACGTTAATGAACAGGAAAGCTATCACATCAACACCAGCTGGCGCGGTGCCTTTAAAGCTCCGTCAGGTTTCTGTCCTCATCACATCTTTCCCCTCCAGGGCTCCACGGACTGAAGAACAAGGTGGGCACTTTGTGACCTTCTGCAGTCTTTCCTTACCTGTCTGGGATGCCCAGTCTCTTGACGCTTCTATAAATTGACAGCGTATTGGCAACATGACGATAGTTGAACCAGAACCTGGACGTGCACACCTTGGGAGTAGAAACCAGAAGAGCAGAACAATTAACGGCACATCACAGGCTGGCCATCCTGTTGTGACAAGGTGCAATAATGCCGTGCAGCAAATTCCTTCTCCTGCAATAATTGCAGAATGATCAACAAGACATTTCAGAGACCAGCTGGATGAGGCACCCCAGTCGGACCACTTAAATTTATCGTTCAGATGCCCACTTGTTTACTGCTCAGATACCTCTCACTCGGTCAGGGCATCAGAGAAAGAGGTTGAGGCTGTATAGAGGCAGCTTCATACCTGAACTGTGCTACACCTGAACTGGAAGCACTCAATGGAGCAATGTAGAGGGAGCTTTAGATCTCCTCCTGCTGCTCCCCTACCCGAGTTTGGTTTTAGCAGACATGTTTTCTCTGCTTCGGAGCATTCCGCTTGACCAGCGAGTAGCAGAGGTGGACAGCAGGTGCTGGGATCAGACAGTCCTACATACCCCAACACTAACATCAGTCACCTTATCCAACAACGTTTATTTAATGTAGCCCCTTTCATGGATTAAAATGTTTCCAGGGGTTTTACAGGTGTGCTATCAAACAAAACTCGACACCAAACCACATAAGGAGATATTGTTCCAATCATGGGATGGGAACATCGCTGGCTAGACCAGCATTTATTCACTGTTTCTAACTGCCCGTGCGAAGGTCATGGTGAGCCGCCTTCTTGAACTGCTGGAGTCCATATGGTGTAGGCACAAAAAGTTCATAGCAAGGGATCTCCAGGTGTTTGACCCAGTGACAATGAAGGAATGATATAGTTTGAAGTCAGGATGAGATTCAGCTCAGAGGGGAACTTCAAAGTGGTGGTGTTCCCGTGCGCCTGCTGCCCTTGTCCCTCTCGGTGGTCAAGGTCGTGGATTCGGAAGATGCTGTCGAGGGCAGCACGGTGACGCAGTGGTTAGCACTGCTGCCTCACGGCCCCGAGGTCCCAGGTTCGATCCCGGCTCTGGGTCACTGTCCGTGTGGAGTTTGCACATTCTCCCCGTGTTTGTGTGGGTTTCGCCCCCACAACCCAAAGATGTGCAAGGTAGGCGGATTGGTCACGCTAAATTGCCCCATAATTGGAAAACATTAACTGGGAAGGTGCTGCCGAAGGAGCGAGTTGCTGTAGTGCACCCTGAAGGTGATACACACGGCTGCCGCTGTACGTCGCTAGTGCAAGGAGGTGACTGTTTAATCTGATGGATGGACCATCAATCAAGAGAGCTGCTTTTCCCTGGATTGTGTCAAGTTTCTTGAGTGGTGTTGAAACGGCCCTCATCTACAGAAAGGGGAA